>NW_019396719.1:195720-208874 GCF_000591075.1 Eurytemora carolleeae
ATTTTGGATTTTGAAATCTCACTACCGCCAATACCAGAGTTTGAAAATAAAAGTTGAAATTTTATATTCTCATTTTGGAATTTCAAATCTCACTACTGCAAAAACCTCTAGTTTGAAAGTATTTACATTTTCTAATTTCGAAAAAAAGGCATTTAATAATCTGAAAAGTGTAAAGAAAATGTACAAAAACTAGCTTTTTAAACCTTCAATACCATTTTCTTTTTAAAAAAACATGAAATTTTCGCTCAAAAAGAAGGCATTTTATACAAACACGCATAGGATAGGGTCGGGTCGGTACTCTCCCCGCGTCACTAAGAAAAGCACATTGGGCCGTCGGTGATGTCAGAAACCAAATTTACCTGAGTTCACCGTGATTTCTAGCGGCATTTTTCATAGAAATCCTGACTGCTGCATGTTCTACCGCGAAGGAGTCTCCTGCCCTCCTTCAGTCTCCACAGATCAGAAACTATTTACAATGCTGTATGGAGTACTTAGGTATTGTCACTACTACTGTGTACTAGGCACTTTTAATTTGTACTGTAAATTAGTAATGTTTAGAGTACTGAGGTAGTCTAACTTCTCCTGTGTAATATGCACTTTTAATGTGTACTTTGAACTGATATTGTTTATTGGGTTTTTAGGTGCTGTCACTTTTCTTTAAACTATGTACTTATAATGTGTACTTTTAAGTGCTTTTCATGGAGTATATTAAGTATACTTAAGTACTGGCACTTATTCTTTGCTATTTACTTTCAATGTTTACTGTTAACTTGAGTACTAAGAACTTGAGTACTAAGGTATCATTACTTCTTTTTGTTAACTATGTACTTTTACTATGAACTGTTAACTTATATTGTATGGAATACTTTTTTTGTATACTATATATTTTCTATGTGTACTGTTACTTTCTATTGTATGGAGCACATATGTACTGTCACTTCTTTTGTGAACTATGTACTTATAATGTGTACTGTGACTAATGTATTTTCGATTGTTCGTTGTACTATTTAATTTAATATAATGTACTGTTAACTTCTATCGTTTGGAGTGCTTAGGTATTCTAACTTCTTTTGCGTACTTGTACTTTAATTTTTACTCTGTGAACTCTAATGCGTATTTTTTTGTGTACTAGGTATATGTTCTCCTAAATGTGTACTTCTCTTGAGTACTGTGTACATCTAATGTGTACTTTGTTCTTTATGTATGTTCTTAAACTATAAATACTGTGGATTTTATACATGTAATGTGTTCCTTGAACATCTACTGTATAGTTCTAATTGTGTACTGTATAGTGTACTGTGTACTTCTAGTTGGTGAAGAGAATGTGATGTGTGATGTACCATTGATTGTACCCATTACTCCCAGTGTTACAGCTTTAAACATCACTATACCTTGTCATACGATTAAATCGTAAGTATTGTTTAATTATCTCAGGTTAAAGATACTATAGATGGGTAGGCATGGCAGTATTTAGCTAGGGAATCGTTGGACCATGAAGGTTATGCAGTGCATTACATAAATGTCCAGACGTTCAGTAATCTTGGAGGGCGATTTACTTTTCTAACGTTTTCTCTATAGTTTGAGATATAGGGTAGCCCATAACTGTCGAACTTGTTGCCAGTAAAGGATTTGAAAAGTCTAAAACATAAGACCCAGCAAGTGTGCAACGTACACCGTATAACTGGTAAAATTTGCTTCAACAAGATAAAGTACTTCCAATTCCACGGCTTTATGGGTCTTTTGGTGCTTTGAAGAAATTTTAATATTTGGATATCAATCATCGTTTCAAACTGTGCGAGCCGTAAATTTAGGAAATTGATATATATTTTTATTTTGTTAGCATCTCTCTAAATCTCTCCACATTTATTCTGTAGCTTTGCTATATATACAGGGTTACCCACAAAGAGCGTGACTTAAAAGACGACATTAGGAAATTTATATTTTCTCTTAAATTTCTAGTTCCCTGTAGCTGCACACTTTTTTTCTATCTTTGCCAGATCTTCAACTACACTTTTTCAGAACCTTTTTGCGTCTAAAAGTCTAAATTCATACTGACGATCGTCAATTTTCAGTCTTAGGTCGTCAATAATGCCTCATCCTTTGTGGGTAACCCTGTATATCTAAGCTGAGAACTCACAGAGTATGAATTTATTTCAGATTATACATTTAGAACTCACAGAGTATGAATTTATTTCAGATTATACACTTAGAACTCGCAAGTCGCAAAGTATGAATTTATTTCAGATTCTTCACTCAGAACTCACAGACTATGAATTGATTTCAGATTCTTCACTCAGAACTCACAGATTATGTTTGATTTCAGATTCTTCACTCAGAACTAACAAATTATGAATTGATTTCAGATTCTACACTTGGGACCCGTTGCAGGGGATAAATACTGATCTTGTAATGCTGGTTATAGATGGGGTTCTTCTATTCGCGTTGTTAGGTAAATTTAATATTTTTGCTGATTTATGTTAGTTTATTGTGTTACAACCACAGACTTGATATTTAAATCAACTCATATCACAAAACCTCGATTTCGAGAGGAAGTGGGGTTCATGCAATACGCATACTGCAGGGTTTGTTTTTAATAAATAAATACTAAATGATCTGAGAGAAAGATATTTCCCCCTAAAATTTAAACAAAAAATAGAAAACAAACGAAGAACTAGAAAAATAACTTGTTTTTAAGAACACGTAACCAAACGACCCCAATATTTTTAAAATTGTACAGTTTTAACCAACTTGCCTGTTGTACTCAGTACACTGATTTGCTATCAATATCTACTCTAATGGTTACATATAGTTCTGAAAACGCCTGCATTGCATGCTTGGCATGGATAATAATACAAAAATAAAATAAAATAATAAAAGATATTACAAATGTTGTATATATATATATCTGTTTAATTGAATAGTTCTGATTGAGACCAGATTATTGCCAAGATTAATTGAAAAGATTAAGGTGAGACAACAAAAATTTCCTTAGCTGATATTGACTGTCTGAATAGTTCTATTCTTGTGTTGTTTCTAAAATATCTAATACATTTGCAGAGAAAGAAAAGGGCGTGAATGTTTAAATAATAAAAATGGCAATCAAGTTAAAATATTTAAACAAAATTCACTGTTGTCACAAGGTCTGACAAGAATTTTTTAATACATTTTTATTGTAAATTAATAATTTGCAGGGCATGAGCATAGTTTCCGGATGTTGGTACAAGATACCGGAAACAAGTTATCTATTGGACGATGACGTTTTGGACGAACAGGTGAAATGTATTTTCAAATTTTGAATTTCTAATATTTAAAACTTTTTTAGGAATTGTACTAATCCGTAGTTTTAGTTTTTTTTAATTTTGATATTTGACTGATTATCTTAAGATTAGGATCACATGTTGTAGACAAGTGATATTTTAATCAAAAGTTCCGATAAAATTAACTTTTGTAAAATAGGTGGATATTATTCTGGCTATGGATTTTTCTTTGGTCTAAAAAACGACTTAAGAAATTGAAGAAGACATTTGAAAGAAGAAACTTTTAAAATTTTAATTGAAATCTACTCATTAGTTGAAAGGTTTATATTATTTAAAAACTCAACTCAGAGATGCTGAAATAAAATACAAAATTTTTGTACTAGAATTTAAAAGAAAATTGCAATATTTTTTGTAATAGAGATATGCACATTGTACACTGTACAGTGTACACCGTAGGTTTGGTTTCCATTGAGGACATTTTCACATCATTTTCAAGAAATTTTATTTTATTTTTTCTTATTCAATCTCAATTTTTCATTTTCATTTTCAGGAAAGAGTTTGTAAACTTCGTGGAGAAGACTTGATGACCGTGATCAATCTTCAGAAAAAATTTAGAAAGTAGGATTTTAAAATTATAAACCCTTGATTTTTTACAATGTTCATCCTTTCTGACTATTCCCTCCATGCAAAGATGCCAATGACCATGCACAACGATACCTTTATCTGATCAATGATATTCTCGTTTTCTAGGTAAAAAAAAGTTTTTATTCTGAAAATTCCTGTAAAATTCCGTCTTTTTTATAAATAAATTTTGTAATTAGGCGATGAAAATTTATCGCATTTTCATATCTCAATAATTAAACCTAATTATTTTTATTTACAAACATAAAAAATATCTTAAATACTGAGATATTTAAGATATTAAATATTGCGGAGATTTAAATCTCATTTCTGGTAAATTACCTTGAATCCCCGAGAACAAGATTTAGGTGATTTTTCTTTTAAAAAATAGTTTTGCAGCTTCTTTCCCAAGAGCAAAAAACAGGCCTTTGCTAATTCGCTTTTTCACACCAAACTATATATATATATATATATATTATATATGCCTTTACCTTTAATCGCTTTTTCATACCAAACTATATATATATATATATTATAGATACAGAGCGTCCCATATCATATTAGATTATCTCCAAGCTTTAACGACAAAAAAAACACATAATAATCAAAAACCTAGCATTTTCTGCAAAAAAAATATTAGCCTTATTTAACTTTTCAAATTGATTCATTTTTCTTAAATTTTCTGAATAATCCTTAAAATCGTAATTGAGACCCATTGACGATCTAATATGATGTATTTAATCAAATATTTTTTATTTTATTTTTTATAGTAATTTCGTTATTCAGGCTTCATGCCGTCCAGGGGTTGAGTTTTGGAATTCGCCAGGGAGAATGCTTTGGACTTTTAGGTATTTTTGAAGTCTTAAAGTTTGTTTTTGAACGAAAAGGAATTGAGTCTTTGCCTCAAACTATGATTTTCTAATCCCAATATCTTTATAACTCAATGTCGTTAATCGACGATAAAATAATCGGATAAAATAATCGGAGTTTGAAATACCAAAGGTTTACAGCATCAGCTTATAAAGATATAGGAATAAGACAATTTGTGGCAACGACTCAATTCCTTTCGATAAAGGAAATGAATCTTTGCCAAACACTTTCTAGTCTTTACAACGTAATGTTGTAAACCTTTGATATTTCAAATTTAGATTTTTTTATATAACAACAAATTCATTATCTAAATTGTCGAAGGTCTGCGACATGTGCGACGTGCGTTGCAATGCTGCAGGAATTACAAAATCTGAGTTTTTGGCAAAGACTGAATTCCATCTATTCCAATGCACTAAAATTTACTTTCAATCAAGAAAAAAATGGGAAAGAATATTGTTTTACTCATTAAAGTAATTTTAACGTTGACTCGACTCGCACTATTTTGAAAATTTTACAAAATATCTTTAAAATCGCCGAAAATAAGTGAGTTTGGTTAATAACAAAAATTACGTTTACAATTATTGTCTGAATTCACAAATTAACAAATTATTAATTGTTAATTTGATATAAGTTTAAATTAAAGGTTTTTAATATTTTAACTTTGTATATACTATAGATAGATTAAAAACAAGCAGATTAAAAAAATTAAATAAATTATTTTTAATTCCAGGAATTAACGGGGCAGGAAAAACGACGACATTTCGTATGCTAACCGGTGACGAGGCCCCAACTGAAGGTAAAGTTTCATCGTCGTATATATCAATAAAATCAAATCTCATAAATGTGTAATCCGGTAGATTTAAAATGATCCAAGATCAACACTTATTCAGCAATTATACAACGTAAAAACGTGTTGTGGGTTTTAAATGAATCCTAAAAAATGTCTCTACTATCCTGCACTCTCGACCCAACTACCATGCTTTTTTAGAAAGCAAAACTTAAAAACTTAATTTATTGAAGAAAAAAAATTCATTTATTTTGAGGTTTACTTAAATATATATCCGACATTTAAATTTATCCCAAAATTGTAGCGTGTAACCGTACTTAGCATTTCAACAATTTGACCAATACATCCTATTTTGAGACGTTTTATATTCAGCAGTTTTCGGGGTCACATTGTACTTTCAGTATCATATCAATTTACATCGTAATTCTTAGGTCTGGCAATGCTCATGGGAACAAGTTCTACTGATAGAAGCAAATTTCTCAGGCAAAATATGTTCTTGAATGAATAAATAAATCAAAAAATGCTTGGCCGGGTATTAAAATATCCGTCTTTAAACACTAAGTTTAGAAACGTTAAAATCGTAATTATTCCTTGAAAGCAAATAAGTAACAAGCAAAAAACGGGTTTTTAAGAAAGATGTTTTTTAAGACATCAGTTTTTAAACATAAAGAAAACAATTACAGAAAATTGAAAAACTAACAAAATGATGGTATGAAACGGTTTAAAACTAACAAAATGATGGCATTAAACGGTTCAAAACTAATCAAAATTATGGTATAAAACGGTTCAAAACTAACAAAATGATGGTATAAAACGGTTCAAAACTAACAAAATTATGGTATAAAACGGTTCAAAACTAACAAAATGATGGCATAAAACGGTTCAAAACTAACAAAATGATGGTATAAAACGGTTCAAAACTAACAAAANTTCTATTATCCCGGAACTGACCGGAAGTAGAACATAATTGTTTGATTAGAAATATTGGATACTGTCCCCAGTTTGATTCTATTATCCCGGAACTGACCGGAAGTAGAACATAATTGTTTGATTAGAAATATTGGATACTGTCCCCAGTTTGATTCTATTATCCCGGAACTGACCGGAAGTAGAACATAATTGTTTGATTAGAAATATTGGATACTGTCCCCAGTTTGATTCTATTATCCCGGAACTGACCGGAAGTAGAACATAATTGTTTGATTAGAAATATTGGATACTGTCCCCAGTTTGATTCTATTATCCCGGAACTGACCGGAAGTAGAACATAATTGTTTGATTAGAAATATTGGATACTGTCCCCAGTTTGATTCTATTATCCCGGAACTGACCGGAAGTAGAACATAATTGTTTGATTAGAAATATTGGATACTGTCCCCAGTTTGATTCTATTATCCCGGAACTGACCGGAAGTAGAACATAATTGTTTGATTAGAAATATTGGATACTGTCCCCAGTTTGATTCTATTATCCCGGAACTGACCGGAAGTAGAACATAATTGTTTGATTAGAAATATTGGATACTGTCCCCAGTTTGATTCTATTATCCCGGAACTGACCGGAAGTAGAACATAATTGTTTGATTAGAAATATTGGATACTGTCCCCAGTTTGATTCTATTATCCCGGAACTGACCGGAAGAGAGCTTCTCACCCTAATGTGTAGGGTAGGTGTACTTTTTATTCTTAAAGTAACCGTTGACGTCATTTTCCAGCTAAAAACTGGCATGTCAGATTCAAACCCGTACCCCTTAGCCCTCTCTCTGAGTTGTAATGAGAAAAATAATGTTTTTTTTTCCAACTTAAAAAGTGTTGAATAATTCCTTCATTGTCTCCGAAAATTTCACTCTTTTGAGAAACCACAACTGAACATTTTCAATTCTCAGCTAGAGATACAGGGTGTCCCACGAAACATGACAGTTGGTGAATAGTTTAAAATGTCTTCTTCCCTAATTTTGTTGTTTGATACCAAAGCTAGACAATAATAAAAAATATTATATGGGAGTCGTGGTTACAGTAAAATTGATTTCAAATTAAAATGTATTCAAGCAAATGATTTTTTTTAACGAAATAAACTACAAATATCTAATACAGTATATGGAAGACGACATTTTTTACTATTTATCAATTGGATCATGTTTCGTGGGACACCCTGTATGTCAAATTTTCTAAACAGAAACATCATTCAGCAGTTATAAATAAATCATTGGATGATTATTGAATGATAATCTCATATACCAACATATGTAATTCATAAAAACTTTATATATACAAATATACATATACTAGCTTGGGAACCCAGCGCTGCCCAGATTACTGAACCTTGGCAGAGCTATTCCCATTCCATCCCATTTTACAGGGAAACTAAATTTTCGCTATAAAAGTTGACCCACTCAATTTAGAATCTTAAAACCAAGCTAAGAACATTCTCGTGACGCGAGTTCCCCAATCAAAGTTTGACGCAAATCGGTCCAGGGATTCCTAAGTTATGATTGGACAAACAAACAAACAACAGACAGACAAACAGAGATTACAACTTTAGATACATATAAATTATTTTTTTTTGTTTAAATCCAATAAACTTAAAAACGACCAAACCGATAGAGACAACATTTTTGAGACAGATAAAAGCAGCTAGTAATCAAATATTTTTTAATATCAAAACTTATAAAGGTAAAAAAAATGGTAAATCTAAATAAATGTCTAATTCATAGATACGAGGAGTACCCTCCGAATCTACGAAGGCGGAAGTTCAGCGATGGACGGACTTTTTGGGAATTCAAGAATATATAAACAGGTTTTATAATGATGATAATGATGATAATTATGAAAATGATGATAAGGATGATAATGATGATAATGATGATAATGATGATAATGATGATAATGATGATAATGATGATAATGATGATAATGATGATAATGATGATAATGATGATAATGATGATAATGATGATAATGATGATAATGATGATAATGATGATAATGATGATAATGATGATTAAGGGAGTCTGGAAGCTATAGTGGTGGAAACAAAAGAAAGTTGAATGTAGCAATGTCACTGGTTGGAGAACCACCAATTATATTCCTAGATGAACCAAGTACAGGGGTTGATCCTGTTGCAAGAAGGAATCTTTGGAATATCATCCAGGTATAATGGCTGGCCAGTGGCCGGACACTAAACAGGTGACGTACAGTAGACAGTGGACGTACAGTAGACAGTGGACGTACAGTAGACACTGGACAGTAGACACTGGATAGTAGACACTGGACAGTAGACACTGGACAGTAGACACTGGACAGTAGACACTGGACAGTAGACACTGGACAGTAGACACTGGAGAGTAGACACTGGACAGTAGACACTGGAGAGTAGACACTGGACAGTAGACACTGGACAGTAGACACTGGACAGTAGACACTGGACAGTAGACACTGAACAGTAGACACTGGACAGCAGACACTAGACAGCAGACACTGGACAGCAGACACTGGACAGTAGACACTGGACAGTAGACACTGGATAGCAGACACTAGACAGTAGACACTGGACAGCAGACACTGGACAGAAGACACTGGACAGTAGACACTGGACAGTACAAACTGGACAGTACACACTGGACAGTACACAATGGACAGCAGACACTGGACAGTAGACACTAGACATAAGACACTGGACAGTAGACACTGGACAGTAGACACTGGACAGTAGACACTGGACAGCAGACACTGGACAGCAGACACTGAACAGCAGACACTGGACAGTAGACACTGAACAGTAGACACTGGACAGCAGACACTAGAGTGTAGACACTGGACAGTAGACACTGAACAGTAGACACTGAACAGTAGACATTGGACAGCAGACACTAGACAGCAGTGACTGGACAGTAGACACTGGACAGTAGACACTGTACAGTAGACAATGGACAGTAGACACTGGACAGTAGACACTGAACAGTAGACACTTAACACTAGACACTGGACAGCAGACACTAGACAGCAGACACTGGACAGTAGACACTGGACAGTAGACACTGTACAGTAGACACTGGACAGTAGACACTGGACAGCAGACACTAGACAGCAAACACTCCCCCCTCCTGTAATCTTATAAAAAGAAATTTCCCCCACCCCTTTATTGCTAAAAAGCTCTATTTACCGCCCTAACCTTGCTCAAATTAGAGTTTCTTTAACCTTTAAGTTAAACATATATTGTTAATGTTTTGAAATATATATTACATATTATTATTATGTAGGATTCAGATCATAAAACTTTATCTAATCAAGGATAAGTGAGATATCCCTTTATCTAATCAAGGATAAGTGAGATATCCCTTTATCTAATCAAGGATAAATGGGATATCCCTTTATCTAATCAAGGATGAATGGGATATCCCTTTATCTAATCAAGGATAAATGTGATATCCCTTAATCTAATCAAGGATGAATGAGATGATATCCCTTTATCTAATCAAAGATAAATGAGATATCCCTTTATCTAATCAAGGATGAATGTGATATCCCTTTATCTAATCAAAGATAAATGAGATGATATCTCTTTATCTAATCAAGGATGAATGAGATGATATCTCTTTATCTAATCAAGGATGAATGAGATATCCCTTTATCTAATCAAGGATGAATGAGATATCCCTTTATCTAATCAAGGATGAATGAGATATCCCTTTGTAGAATCGGAAATGCCTCTCTTTAAATGAATGGTCAATTTTAATTACGTGTACAGTCCCTTTATGGAACAAATATTTAAAGTTACATTTAAAATTTTATTGATTTTTCAGGGAATTCAAGCAAATGGTCAGGCAGTAGTACTCACTTCTCATAGGTATAAGCATAATTGATTAATATTTTGATCAATCAATGCCATAGTTTTCATGAAAACATAAGTATAATTGATTAATATTTTGATCAATCAATGCCACAAATGTTCATGAAAACATCTCATAGGTATAATTCTAATTGATTATTATTATGATCAATTGAAATGCCACGAATTATCATGAAAACATCTTATAGGTATAAGTATAATTGATATTTAGTTCTGGTCTAATTTTTAAAGTAAAAGTTATTTAAATTCTCTAGTTCCTTTCTTCCTAGTTATATTCTACAGTATTAAAAATATACGCTGTTCAGTTGAAACTTTAAGAACCATTGAACAACTATTTGTCCGTAAAAATTATCTAGAACTGAAAATTGCGAATTTTCTAATTAAAATTTTGCAAATTTTCTGACATTCTTTAATTCAATCTTTTTACAATTTTAGATTTCGATAGAAACAATTTATTTGCACATTTTTGTTTTTCTGACCTTTTGATTTTGAGAGAAAAAAAGGTTTGCGGATTTTTTTTGGGCCATTGAAGTACCAAAAAAATACAAATGTTCAAAAAATATTGTAAAAACCATACAGGAGAGTTGCACAAAAAAGGTACAATTTTGCACCAGGCGCCGAAAATCACACATCTTTTTTACTCACCCTGTTTAAGGATTAGAAAATTTGAGTTTGTAACAAAAACTCAATTCCATCTTTAATCTTTTTTTTATTTATCAGCATGGAAGAATGTGAGGCGTTGTGTGACCGTTTAGGGATAATGGTCAACGGTCAATTTCAATGTTTTGGAACAGGTATAAAGGTCATTATATTAATTCAATGGAGACTACTTTTAATCATTTTTTCCCTTTACTCTTTAATCCCTTACAAGCATTTTTAATATTAAAGTTAATTAAGAGAATCTGTTAATTGACAACTTCTCTTTGTTTAAATATTTAAATGTTCCTTCTGATTGAAAGCTTGGTTTATAGAAATCAAAATTATCTATAAAATGTATCTATATAAACGACGACAACTGCATTACAACTAAATTGAATTAAATAAATTGAATAAATTAAACAAAATAAATAAAATTAAATAAAAAATCATATTTTTCAAGTTAATCACCTGAAGAATAAGTTTGCCCAAGGATTTACTCTGTTAATCAAGCTCACACTTGCAGGTAATTAATATAGTGAACTTTTAGTTTTAATTAAAAACAACTAGGAGATTAGTGAAATTAACTTGGAGCGAATCAAAACAAACCCTAAAAACGTAACATTTTGGCGCAATTGTAGTTTGACACTAAACTTAATAAAACAAAACAGGGTTCATGTATCCATTGGCAGTAAAATTCACAAGTCGGTACGGTACGCTACGGTACGCTACAATGGTACGGTACGGTACAGTACGGTATGGTACGGCTTTTTAAATATTCAAGGTTTTTGGGCTTTTAGGAGGCTCCAGTAAAATCTACGTATTCTTACAGAATTTAAAATAAATTTTTCTATTAGTTTGCTTTTCTAAAATTAACGATAAAGCATGAATGAGATATGCATCATTTTCCTGGAAAATTGAGTCTTTCTCAATTTTGGTTTCTGAATAAACCTTTTAATAAGCATTTCTTGCTCCAAAAATACTCGGTGAAAATTGCTAGAATTGAACACTTTCAAGTTAGAAACACGTCCATATCTCTCACATGCTTAATCAGATAAAGGTTTACAGGGTGTCGTTGTGAATTGGCCCTTTTTAAATTCAAGATCGCCTAAAAACTATAACGGCAGTGCCTTGCACATTATCCAAAATATCAATATTTATCCTTGAAAACGAACGCTTTTTTAGAGGAGGATATTGCTGATTTGGTGGAAGAAGAAATTATCAAAAAAGTTAGACTTGCTTTTGTCAGTGCTTCCCTCAAAGACAGACATAGAGTAAGTATCAAATTTCAAGCATAAAGATTGAGTTAGATATAAACTACAGTGATAACCAGAAAACTATGAAATATGAAGACGACTTTTAGAATCAAGTTATAGCTTATAGTTATAGTCTAATGAGCATGAGACACAGCAATTGGGATGTGTAAACAATAACACACCCATTTCACTAAATTAGTGATATAATAAGTGTCTATAAGTAAAACTATTTTGCTTTGTAACAGCAAATGCACTTCAATATTGCTATAATGAAATCTTCCTCTTCTATTGTTTTCTGGTTATCACTGCAGTAAAAACTTGTGACTAACAGTCGTCTTAGATCACAATGTAGAAAACCCACAGTTAACTGCAGGTATAATATAGACTTGAACAGTAAATGGCCTAGATTGAATTGAATATTGACGCATGTTTGCACAAAACTATATTTACAGGTTAAACTATACAAACTATGTTGATCAAATGATAAATTAGATCTTATTCAACACGACATTCGCCTCCAGCGGCAAATGTATATTCCATGGAATCTCTCTTGTTCGATGCTTGATGATAACTAACTGATATGGGGGATCCAATATGGCGGATTATGTTCCTTTCCTTCCTCGGGTTAAAATATGCAATTATTCCCCTCTCCTGCTCCGGTACTCACCTACTAGCTCTGTCGTATATGCTTTACTTATTTAATGAAAATAAATCTAAAAGATCGTCTTCTTCTAACCCGATTATATTCCTATTAAATTTGCATAATTTGGTTCAGATTTAAGTTTGGTTCAGTGGTAGAATTCGCTCGTAAAACTAACGCGTTATAGACAAAATATAAATATGTAAACTATCATCCAATATTCTCTCACTTAAGGCTAG
>NW_019396720.1:0-21628 GCF_000591075.1 Eurytemora carolleeae
CAAACTCTGAAAGATCTGTGTTGTGTTTTAGGTTTTCTAGGAGCTCAAGTCGCGGGGTGCAGAAGAACTTTTTTGTTTTCTCTTGGCTGGGCTAGTGTTACGCGAGCCATGCTGCGTGTATAAAGTCTGCTTGTCACCCCTGTGTATTTCTGAGTTCTCCCTGAAGTTCTGTAAGGAATGTATTGTGAAAGAACTAGTTTAGGAACTGTTTACAGACCGACTACGCAGGCGCAAGATTTCTCGCAGAGTAGTGAATTATTTATATCAGTATATGTTTATTCGTCTTACAAGTTTTAGCCGTGTCCAGAATTCTGGGATCACTGTGGTAACTAATTTTATATATATTTATGCTTATCGTTTTGATTATAGTATGATTGATATTTATATATGTGTTTGTTGGTTCCTAGCCACAGTTTTTTAATGCCTGAGTGAATTATTTGTTGTATTTGTATGATTTATCACTCAAAGCTTTTTCTGTGGGTTTATTAAACTTATTTAGATTGAAGGCTCAGAGAAATAAAAGTTTGGAACCTTACTATCATCCTTTTATTATGAAGAGCGTTGAGAGAAGGGAGTCTTACGATCCGGTCCTGAGAAATACCACAAGGTATATATATTAGGTCTTTAGGGAAATCGCTAAGTAGCAAAACAGCCGGCTTGTGAACAACTGACTTTAATTCAATCGGATATTAGTCCAATCGATATAGCATTGTATCTGTAATTGTTATCAAACTTAACTTTTATTCAGTAGAAATATCCAAAGAGAGGATTATAAGAAGAAAATCAAAAGTGTGTACATTGGATACTCAGATTAAGCATTTGTGATTAAGGATATCTCATTCTAAAGTTTTCAGCACTTTTGAATTCTATTGAATTGCTTAACAGCTGGTTTATAGCATGATTTGTACATTGTTTCATTCTTGGCAGATTTCAGTCATTAGTATTTTCTGTTATGCCTAAATATCATTTAGAAAACTGAAAATCTGGCTTTATAATATTTTCATCATGAAATTAATCCTTTTGCATGCTGATGATTGTATAGCACATATTCACACAGACATTAACTTACGTTTACAGTTAATCAGTAAAATTATATTTGAATAGGTTTAACATTTTTATTTCAAATTTAAACTTTCTTTGTCAGAAAAGATTAAAATTTGTATTTTTAAATTTTCAAAATATTATTTTAACATGTATCATAAATATTCAAATTTGCTAGTTTGCAATCTCAAATGCAACAAAATGTCATTGAAGGAATAATAGAAAGGTTAATAACAGGATAAGTTTCAGTTTGATTGCATATTTAGTTTTTCATCATAAAATGTCATTGAAAGTTTCGTCCAGGCCAATAAATTAGAATTTCGTAATCAAATAATCAGTTGTGAGAAAAATAAAGCACGCTTTTAAAGAGATTATCAACGTATTTCAAATTTGCATTTTAATTTAAACGTGTTATTAAGTTCGCCAAAAACAAGAATATTTTTGTAAATGCAATGCTGAATGGCCAAGGGGAAGTATTATTACAAGGCTAAAATATGTTTAATAAATTACATATAATAAATATCGCTAGATGAAAGGAATTGAGTTTTTGCCACATACTCAAATATTATAATTCCTATACCTTTGCAATCTGATATTTTTTGATATTTCAAACTTAGACTTTTTGATCTAACAGAATTTATAGTTTGAAATATTGTCTACAACTTCGGGTTGCTTAGATAATCAGAGTTTGTGACCAGAACTCAATTCCTTTCTTTGACAATAATAAATAATTGAAATGTATCTAATGAAAATGTTTTAGCTTTGATTAAATGAATATTAGAATAAAAAAGTAATTGATATAGTATAAAAAAACTAGAATATCCAAATCCAAAAAAGTAAGGTAATCAAATGAAGGATTTTCGTGAATTGTCCCTTATATTTATTCAGTATTTTATAATGTTTACAAATGGCATTCAAAACTTAAATGCTAGAATAATAATCATATTAACGTTTACCTTATTTTGAAGTTAATGTTAAATCCAAGTTTACTCTGAACCATCGTTTAGAATGGTTACCCTTATGTTTGCAGATCTCTCCATGAAAGACACATTAGCTTTCTTCATTCTCTTCCTAGGAGCAGTAAACATCAAGGGTTTAGAGGAAGAATCAGTTTTGAACAAGAAATGGGGAAGAGAAGAATTAGAAAAAAAATCTTCTTCAACCCTAAAAAGCATCCTGTCCTACTTAACAACAACTATGTACGACAAATAGTTGAATACTTGTTTTACGTACTTTGAACTTTTCTTTTTTTTAGGCAAAATAATGCGGATTGTATGGAAATATATGATGGGTAATAAACTTAGTAATGAAAACCTTTGTAGTAGTTTTTATTCTTTTCATATCAATTTATTGAAAGAAAGGATTGTTATACAGAATAATGATAATGATAAAATGTATGTAAATACACGTTACTATAATTACGAAAGGTTCATCTATACGCTACAATATGAATAGTAAATACATGTATAAGAATTATATATTATTATATTATTTTTTATTATACGAGGTGTGTTTAATAAGTTTTGTGAAAAATTTGTTAAAGGTACTTCTAGACGTCTTAGCCCTTGAAATTTAAGTTCATGCACTATATTTTTCCCGGTTCAATTCTCTGATCAGATAATATATTGGACACAATTATCTTTCTCCCGGAACCATAACGATGCTTGTCACAGCTTATTTATCTTATCTACAGACTTAAACTTTATTCATTTAAGCGAGTTCTAGAGGTTGGGTACCCTTAAAAGGTTAAAGGATCGAGGGTAAGCCTTTATTGTAGAAAGAGTCCTTGAAGGTTTTTATCGTTGTAATCCACATTTCAGCAAACATCTTAGTATCTTTTCCTAGAACCTCTTTTGAGCAAATAATGTCTAAATCTTCGCCATTTTTCAAAACTTGCTTTACAACTTTGTTTGCTGCACCATAGCAGGTGCCAAACTCATCAGAAATCATCAACTAATAAGCCTTGCGAATTTGGTTTGAGAAACTTTCAATTATTGTGTCAACTGTTTGTGGGGTTTTTGTGGATTTTTCCTACTCAGACATTTCCAACATTCTCCATTACACTTTTTCTCTTTTAGTCCACTTGTAAACTATTGCCGTGTCCATATCATTACCCTCTAATGCATTTTGGATCATTTCAAAGGTGTCTGCTTTATAATTGGAAAGTTTAGGGCACACATTTTTGTGTCTCGATATTCCAAGTGTCCTCTTTCACTCAGCTCTGGTTGGTTTTAAAAACATTCCCGTGCTGTGACAACGGAGCTAAACATGCCTCCAAGAAAAGCAGATTACGTGGAAATAAAAAGTTTGATGAGTAAAGTCCGTTGAAAGATGACAACCGAAATGGATACAATGAGCTTTCATAAAAAATTAAAGTGCTGAGATGTATAGAAGAGTCTTTAAAAAAATGTTCGCAAAACTTATTGAACATACCTTGTAAAGATTAATTCACACACAGAGATAAACTTACATATATTAATGGTGTGGTTTAAATTTGTTTAGATGATTCGAATATATATAGAATGAATAAAAACAGGTATTATCGATGTTTTGGACAAACATTTCTATTTTGTTCAGATTTTAAACATACATAAATTAGAACGGATAAATATGAATTTAAAAATATTTTTAGAACATTAAAAACAATCCGCGAAACCAACTTTTTGGGAAAATGTTTATTCTAGGTTTTCCAAAATTTCATAAAAAAATATTGAAAATTAAATGAGATAAAACAAAAAAATCGACAAAAAACATGTTTTGACTTTAAAAGCAAAAAATTGGCTTACAATTTTAAGGGTTATCTCATTCAATTTTTGATGAAGTTTTATAAAAATTTGGAAAACAATTTCCATTTTCCCAACAATTTTTAAAAGTGTTTAAATTTTTCAAAAAAAATCACATCACAAATCACAAATCACAAATCACGGTACCGTTATGAATAAAGAATATCACTTTTCAATAGGATGTTCGCTAAAAATTATAACGATAGAACCTTCAACAAATAAACTTTGAAGCTATTAAAAAGCTTAATGAAGTAAAATTTAAAATTTCATACCTAGAATACGAACAAAAAAAATGTTCAAATGTTGGCCAAAACATTGATAAAACATGTTTTTTTTACTCATCCTGTAGTTTTGCAAAAATGGGCAAAATTATGCAAAAATAGGCGACCTTAATCGTTACTCATTACATAATATAATTATTATTTTAGTAGTTACATTATTATCGAATACTTCAACATTAAATGTAATCATTTTGTATTTATTATTACTTGTAAATCGGAACTTTCCAATTTCTATAAATTTTTTAAAGAGATATACACTGATGTACACTGTACAGGGTTACCCACAAATTATAAGACTGTAATGACGACCTGAAACTCTTAAGATGTGACGATTCCAAGGTTTAATTAAGCCTTTTGTCTTGAATTTAGTGTTTAAAAGACTTACTAATTGATTTGGCAAAGACAGAAACAAGTTTACATTTATAGTTAATAGAAATCCCGAATATAAAGAATAAGACAGTAATGTATTACACAGTTTATACGTAATAAAAATAACATATGAACTTTTATCCTTTGTGGGTCACCCAGTACATTTAGTTCAATGTCAAAATGTTGATCTTTGTATGGGTCTTTACACACAAACAAACAATATGTGGCAAAATATTTAACCATTTTTTTTAATCTAAAAAATCCAGGGTTGAACATGTTGCTGAGAATTATCACCAGAAAGTGCTCGCTGAAGATCTAAAGGATATTATTGACTTGATCACACTCAGCACAAGATGCTATTTTATCATCAGGGACAGGGTAGGGTAATGCAGGGAGTCCCAAAAAAATGATAGTCGAAAAAGACGAGTTTAGATTGTCGTCTTTTATCTTTGATCGGAAAATTGACTCTTAAATCGTCTCTCAACTGTAGAATTCATTGGGACATCATGTAAGATATAGTGAGACCAAGGATACGGGTTCTAAGGTTCAGTTCAGACTTTTAATATGGGTTTGTACTGGGATCTTCTTTAAAGTCTTTTATCTTGAAACTTAAAAAGGTTTGAAATAAGAACCTTTATTATATAAGTCTATTGAGATGATTTTTTTTTAATTCAGAGCAATTATAACTATTGTTGTTATTGTGGGCTTTATAAATTAATCAATGTTCACACAAAAACATCCAATTGGAAAGAAAAATTTCGAATAACTTTTGAACAATATTTTTAATAGTGAGGCCCCTTTTAATGAATAGAAAAAAATGGTATGAAAAATTTCTATTTAGGCAAAACATGTTGAAAATATCACTTTAACAAACTTTAGCCATAGACCAACATTTATCATCATAGTGAGCCATACACCTCAAGATGTCAAGCTGCCTTTGGGTATTTATTTATTTATTTAAAAAATATTAATGCTTGTAGTTTGACAAACTTTTAAAATTGTATGTTTCTGATATGTTTCAGTGTAAAAACAATAATGAAATTTTTGCTCTATTTAGGCAGACCCTGGGCTCAGGTGATAACTTCGAGTATGAAAGTTATATACCGGTAAACTTAAAGGGACTGTAGGTTGATTTTAAAGTTACTCTGCATTTGTAAAGTGGAATATCCGAATCAAAACGATACACTTTAAATCGTTGTCTGATCAAGAGTGTATAAGATATAGGTCATCTTCTCTTTAAAAGTTGATTGTTTTCAATTGTGGTTTCTCCATAAAGTGAATTGCGCATTTCTGCTAGGATTGTTAAATATGGAACCTTTTGATCAGATATCGGTAGGTAGAACGGTACCGTTATGAATAAAGAATATCACTTTTCAATTTGAAGTTCGCTAAAAATTATCGATAGTACCTTCAACAAATAAACTTTGAAGCTATTAAAAAGCTTAATGAAGCAAAATTTAAAATTTCCAGGGATGAAAAAGGTCACGTGTATCAAGGTCTTTGGTCTCAATATGGCAAGAATATTTTATTCAAGAGAAAAGATCAAACCTCAGATCCACCTTTCAGGTAGTAAATCTCATGTTGTCCCTTTAGGGAGTAAAGCTCAGGTTTACCCTTCAAATAGTAAACATGAGGTTTACCCTCAGATATTAAACCAACTAGACTCTACAGTATTGAACCTCATGTTTAATACCTTACCATTCACGTAGTAAACACATCATGTTAGTTTACCCTTTTGGTAGTAAACCTCAGGTTTACCATTCAGGTAGTAAACCTCAGGTTTACCCTTCAGGTAGTAAACCTCAGGTTTACCCTTCGGGTAGTAAACCTCAAGTTTACCCTTCAGGTAGTAAACCTCAGGTTTATTCCTTAGGTAGAATACCTCAGGTTTATCATTTAGGAAGTAAATCTCAGATTTATCCTTCAAGTAGTAAACCTCCTGTTTACCCTTCAGATAGTAAATATCAGGCTTGTCATTAAGCTAGTAAACCTCAGGTTTATTCTTCAGGAAGCAGACCTCAGGTTTGCCATTCAGGTAGTAAACCTCTTGTTTACGCTTTAGGTAGTAAACCTTAGGTTTTCCCTTAAGTTAGTAAACCCCAGGTTTACCCTTCAGGTAGTAAACCTCAGGTTTGCCCTTATGGTAATAAAACCCAGGTTTACCCTTCAGGTAGTAAACCTCAGGTTTGCCCTTAAGGTAGTAAACCCCAGGCTCATCATACAGATAGTAAACCTCAGGTTTGCCTAAGGGTAGTAAAACCCAGACTTAACCTTCAGGTAGTAATTCTCAGGTTTGCCCTCAATGTAGTAAACCCCATGTTTATCCTTAATATAGTAAACCTCAGGCTTATTCTTTAGATAGTAAACCTCAGGTTTATCATTAAGGAAGTTCAAATATACACTTCAGGTAGTAAACCTCAGGTTTACGCTTAAGATGTAGTTATCTTCAGGTTTTCCCTTTATGTAGTTAACCCAGATGCCCCCTTCAGGCAGTTAACCTGAGTTTACAGATCTAAACATTTTAACAGTTTTTATCATCATCAAATTTTAGCTCTTTCATTAAACATTTTTAATTTTCTAATATATCTGTAGCGGGACCTGTTCTGCTTACATTGTAAGTTTTGAACTTTCTAATAATCAGTTAATTTCAAGGATGTCTGTAAATATGTCGTGTATAATATTTCAGGGTTGCCTACAATAATTATGTTCCACGATTTCAACTTGTGGAAGAACAAGTTGACATGAAAACCAGTGAAGGATACTTTCTTCAAACGTTCTTAGGTTGGAATTTTTAATGCTAGGCTTTCAAAGCGCTTCGCGCCCATCTTCTATTACAACTTCTTATTGTTTCTCTGTAATCTGTATATCTTTGAACATTTACTTTGTCTTTGTATGGACACAAACAAACAACCAGACAAGCAAATTATATATACAGTCTGAATTTTCAAATAGAATACTAACACACACCATTCCAATTAAGTAGAAGGTTAAATTGCTGGTGCGACTTTGCAATCTCCTAACTCCTCTAGTTTTGATTTTATCCCCAAATGTGTTTGGTTGCATATAAGAAATATTATCAATAGCTCTTCAGAAAGGGCTTCAATACGACATGAAATTTTATTTAGTCTAATGAGAATTTGATCATATAAAATCAAATTCAGTTCATTTAGAAAGGAATTGAGTCTTTGTAAGAAACTCAGATTTTCTAATACCTATATTTTTTCCACCTGATGGTGTAAACCTTTGATATTTTAAACTAAGATTCTTTCATCTAACAGAATTCAAACTTTGAAATATCTAAGGTCTACGGCTTTGGGTTGCAAAGATATAAAGATCAGAAAATCACAGTTTGTGACAAAGACTCAATTCCTTTGAACCTTTTACAATATGTATGCAGCACTGAAATTGTATATCTCTCTTCTTTTTTATTGTCCACCATGATAAGAGTAATATGAAATCCGGACCAATGAACTTTTCATAATTGTTAAGCAGATTACATTTTTAAATGGTGCCAATGGTGAATGACACTCAATTCTTTCAATTGTTTGATTGACACAAATCCCCTTAACAGTTCTTATACGATCAGTTTTCTTTTAGATAGGAAAAAATTAAAAGTTGAATACATGGACATGAAAATGCTTTTTGGAAACTTTGACAAAAAAACTGGTATCTGGGATGGTACTGTAGGAACGGTAAGTTTAGTAGATTTGCTTTTATCGGGGCCGGAAATATTTTATTGTTAATCCCTTCGGAAATATTTTATTGTTAATCCCTTCGGAAATATTTTATTGTTAATTCCTTCGGAAATATTTTATTGTTAATACCTTCGGAAATATTTTATTGTTAATCCCTTCGGAAATATTTTATTGTTAATTCCTTCGGAAATATTTTGTTGTTAATTCCTTCGGAAATATTTTATTGTTAATCCCTTCGGAAATATTTTATTGTTAATCCCTTCGGAAATATTTTATTGTTAATTCATTCCGAAATATTTTATTGTTAATCCCTTCGGAAATATTTTATTGTTAATCCCTTCCGAAATATTTTATTGTTAATTCCTTCGGAAATATTTTATTGTTAATCCCTTCGGAAATATTTTATTGTTAATTCATTCCGAAATATTTTATTGTTAATTCCTTCGGAAATATTTTATTGTTAATCCCTTCCGAAATATTTTATTGTTAATTCCTTCGGAAATATTTTATTGTTAATTCCTTCCGAAATATTTTATTGTTAATTCCTTCGGAAAGCACTAATTCGTATACTGTGTAGTGCCGAATGATTGAAAGAATTCCTTTAAGATATCAAAGAACGGAAATTACTATTCAATTGGGTTTTAAGGATTAAGCACTTTATCTCATAACGTTGAAATTTTCCACTGTTGATATCAAGTTCAGACGTCAAGGATGTAATGCAAGGAAAGTTATTTCAAAAGTGTATGCATCTTTTGTACTGCAGTGTACGGTAATGTAAACACAAGACGGATGTTACAGCCTGACATGGGATCCATCTTTCACATAAAAAAATCAATGAAATATACTGGTCATAGGAAACTATTATGTGAATTATCAAAATTATTAAATTTAATGCTTTTAACCTCCTCCTCGGATAGTAAACGAACACTGGTGCATCTATTCTTGTTTACAAATTCCGCCCAGAGAGAACTGGTTTCAATATGTACGCAGAGTATACGCGACAGCAATTAACTTTCCTTGCATTACATTCTTGAGACGTTGTATCCTAAGCGACAGAAATAAAAAGTTCCGACCTTTGGCAATGTTAATGTGACGGGACAATTTGTTTTCTAAAGAAACGGAGGAAATATTTTCTGTGCAAAGTGGTGAAATAAAATGACAAAATCTGAGATTACACACTGCAATTTAAAAGAAAACTCTTCTATTGTGAAGCTGTTATTATGATCGAGAAAATCGTTTTAAATGTTCACGTCATACTTATTAATCGTTTGTTTAAACGTTCTTCAGGTTGGATATGGGCATGCAGATTTGGGAATTTCATACATGGCGTTTGTTTTAGAAAGGTCGATTATATAAGAGCTGAACTTATTTTACCTAACTATTATTTTGCATGGAGTCTAGCATGCCCACCGGACCCCTGTGTGATTTGAAGGCCTCATCGCGATATCGGGTCCAAAAATTAAAAATTCAACAATAAAAACAATAACATCTGCGTTAACATTATTCTAAACATTCAATATTCTATTATAAAGCATATATCTTCAAGCTTATGGTCATAAACCTGTATACCACTGCATTTTGAGGACCCCTGTATACTGTATGTAACGTTATATTGTGTGATAAAAAAAAAACATTTTTAATTTTTCACGTCCCACGATGAAATATCACAAGTGTCTTTTACTCTTAGAAATAGAAACACATTTTGACTTCCAAGTACGTAAAGGTACTTTAGACGATGTTTTGGAAAAGTAAAAGTAAGAAATAAAAAAACACTAAAGATTGAGATTTAGTAAAGCTCTTTTACAGGATGCACTTTGTGATGTACACCCATCCAGTTGGGGTTTTTGAATTGAAATGGGTGTCAAAGGTATATTATGATTAAATATGAAAGGTATTATTTACAGGGTTATATATAAAGGATGAGACTGTACAGAGTACAGACCACCCAAAACTTAAAAAAATATTGAAGCATGGTTTTTGGTGTCTGCATTCAATTGAGTATTGTGATTGTTTACTATATGATTAAGCACAGAAATCAGCCTGTTTTGACCTGCAAGTAACCCAACCCTGAATACAAGAAAACGGATTAAATAAATTCCGTACAATCGTCTCTGAAGTCTCATCCTTTGTGGGTAACCAAAAACTCTTTACTTTCTTATAGTTATTTAAATAATCATTAAAGACAATCTTTAAACCCTTTAACAAAATTATACAGCTCATATAAAACACAACAATTTCCTCTCACATCTTTATTTTGAAAATTCCCCTAGTTTTTAAATAAAAACCCTCATGGGGCATCCTGCATTTGGCATATTGTAAATTATAAACTTTTGTGCATAAAAAAACGTAATATGTCGTCGTATAAATGTTTGACCAGAGTTGAAAACTTTAGAATTGTGGATATCGTTATTAATGCATGATCTCCTCTTTTGTTAATCTTATGATTATTTTAATCTTTAGTTTGTATCCAGGAAAGTATATAAAATTAAACGAATCTGAGTGGCGACTGCAGAATCCAAAACAGCCAATCAGAAGCCGGGAAAATCAAAATTTTGCGCACAAGTTAATGATAGAACTCTAAATGGTAGGAATCCGATTGGAAAATCCAAAAAGCAAGGATAGAGCGGATAAAGCAGAAACGAAAAGTGTCTACATACAGTGTATATTATATAACAGTCCGATAGAGGTTAAAATTTTCAAATTGTTTATTCAGTATCCAGACAGAGTTGGGTCAAGGTATAATCTGGTTTCGGTAAGAACTATTTCAAATGTTTTACAAAATGGTTTTAAGCTATGAACTTTTTAAAAAAATTATGCTAAAAGGTTTTTGATATAAACACATGGATAGCAACCTTTCTCAGGTATATCTACATTGTTATTTATTTTTAATTTGATTTTGCCATTCATCATTATATCCAAAATATTTTGATATCCCAGTAAAAGCAGGGTTTTCTAGTATAATAGGTTGTTCGTTAGCATTGTTATTTATTGTGCAAGTAAAGAAGCGACAAGGTTTCATCCCTCAGGTTAGGTGCAAATTATTTTACTATTCACAATTTTTTTAACAACCTTAGACACCCATGCATAATATTAATAAAAGTAATAACCCTATTGTTAAAGAACTTCGCATAATAGAAAGGGATTTAATAGTTTTTCTTGATATAACTTTCTTAGAAGTTTCCCAATCATTTTTGATTAATTAGTGTACTGTTTTATCAAAACTGAATATTTAAAAAAAATCTCAAAATTTTAAAAATCTTTTTCAGCAAGATACTTTTCTTGTTTTGATAACTCCGTTCTCCCTGATAACTGCTGAAGGAACACCAGGCCCAGATATGTTTTTAACTAGAACAGGACGAGGTGCTACATTTAAATATTAAACCAGTATTTTGTTAACTATCATAAGATTAGAAAACTGCCCCCCCCCCCTTTGGAAACTGTTTAAATATCAAAGGATTTCTTGCCTGTACAAACTCTGAGTTTTAATCCCTAAATCTTTGTAACCTGATGTCGTTCACCTTTGCTATCTCAAACATGTTACAACAAATAGTCAGTATTTCATAAGTTTACACTATTAGGTTGCTAAGATGTAATTAATAGAAAATTTGAGTTGTTGTTGTAAACAATTCCATATTAAATCATACTTCTCTCTAAAATGTACGGAATGATTATTCCGGATCAAATAAATATGGAAGGATTGTCCCGTAATTTTTTTAAGCCAAAAGTTTCTAAAATGTTGTCCAAAACATCATTAATCTTTTTTTTTAATTAATCTAGTAAAGTATTTGATTACTGAATAAATAAGTGTTGTTCATTTATTTTAGCATTTTTTAACTGTTTCATGAACTAATTTAATTTAGTTTTTTCTGGAACTATTATACTTTTTATTTGGGGGTTAGTCTCATTTCTTCTTATAAACGCTTTCTCGTGCAATCTCAGGTGAATATATTTTATTTTCTGTTCTCAGTATGATAGATACCAGACTATTCTGTTTTATGACTTATGCATACCTTCTTGAGAATTAGTTGTCAGAACAGAAAAAAACTTATGATCCTTTATAAGGATTGTTTAGTGCTTAAGATAAGTTGTTTGCGTGGTAAAACATAAACTTTAAATGAGTATATACAAATATATCTGTATTTGTTCAATTTCTGATTCTACATAAAAAATGTCAGTACTTTATGATTGCTGTGTTATGAATTTAAATTACAATTCTGTCATTGCTGTATTGTGCATTTGATGAGTTTATGAATTTTTATCAGTCAATATAATGATGACGACTTTCTACTTCTATTCTCTGTAGTGCCGTTTTGATGAAACCTGCTTTTCAAGTCCCAATAGATACGGCTCAGCAAATAGTGGAGGAAAAGAAGGTATTTCATAATTTTTTCAATACATAATGTTTTGAAAAAAAAAATCAACAATCCCACATACTTTGGTTCAAAGATGTCCCCAGAACATAAATAATTCCTTCTTCAATTTTCTTTAAATAATCTACTACGTTTTATCATTAAAGTATTTAGATTGTTATAAGCTCAGTTCCTGGCTATGTAGCTGCAGTTCTTAGTTTTTCGTCAAACCCTTGGACTAAAAAGCTTCTGGAGAGCAATGAACAACAGGTATAGATTAGTTTTACCTTGCAGACTTCAGTACTACTGTACTTGTAAATGTTTAAAGCTGGCATTTAATTATGTGTAGACTTCTAGACACCATTAACATTTGAACTAATATACATGGTCAACCAGAAAACAGAGTAATGATTATCGTCTTATGTCTTCCTTCCTTCCTTGTATATAAAAGAAACTATGCAAGAAAGTCCCGGGACAAAAAGTTTCTGGAAAAAAAATCCTGGAAATAAAACTTTTGAAAAAAGTCCGAATTTTCTCAAGTCCTTTTTTCCTAAAATAGTATGGGGGCTGCCAATAAAGCCACAGGAAATAAGATCTCAGGAAAAAAGTCCTGAAGAAAATAAATCTGAGGAAAAGAAAATCCTAGAAAAAAAAACTTTTTCCATAGTTAATCATGCATTTTCACTTGTTAGAGGACTTTTTTGTATAAAATCATACTGGAGCGAGAAAAAAGTCCTAAAAAATAAAGTCTCGAATTGGTAGGACTTTATTTCTGGAGACTTTTTAATAAAAGGACTTTTTCCACAGGACTTTTTTGTGTGAAATTTTAGGACTTTTTTCCATGGACTTTTTTTGGCTCACAATGTAAAATTTAAGTGATACATTTTTTTCTGAGAATGTGCCCTGAGCTAAAAACTTTAGAATGTGATATCCTTAATCATTTTTTTGGATATCCCTATATTGTATAAGTTACGTTTGATAACAATTACAGATACAATGCTATATCGATTGGACTAATATCCGATGATTGAATTTAAATCAGATGTTCACAAGCCGGCTTTAAGAGCATTTCAACAAATATAAATTTTAATATGAACTTATTAAAAAGCATTTTTTATTATACAGGGTGTCCCAAAAAACATGGGAATTCAGTGACGAATTCGATATCGTCTTTGTTATGAATTAGCAGTGTAATACCTAATTTCAAAAGCCATAATATAATTATGTCTGCTAGAGTTTATTTTATGAAAAGGGTTAAAGATGTGTCTATAATGTCTCCGCAAGATAAACAGTGAAGACGGACAAGTTTACTCTGTTTGTAAACTGCAATTTTCTTGTATTACTAAGTACAAACGTATGCAGTCAAAACATAAACAAACAAAATGTGAACATAGCAGACGGAACTCTTACAGATTACAGCTTTCTCAGTAGGTATCACTATACTAAATCAAAGAATTATTTAAAAAGACGACATCGAATTCGTTCTTGAATTCCCATGTTTTTTGGGACACCCTGTATTTCAGGACCATTGTAATTTTAAACGTTAGTCTTAAAAAGCATTATTCCAAAACTTTCGTTAGTACAATCGATGTTTAGTTCAATTGATATGACACCATCCTCACCAGAAATAAAACCATTTTTTCTAAAGTTAAAGAGTACATTTTAACATGACACGCTGATAGGGTGAATTTTAATTTTCTTTCTTGGATATCGAATGCGTATTAAAATAATCTTGGGTTTAGTAAAACCAGAACTTTAAGCACTAATCTTGATATCCATCATTCTAAAGTTTTCAGCTCAGTCACAATAATTATAAATGATAAAATCCTTCATATGCTTTTAATGCCAATATATGATATATAAATATATATATCATTAATTAATTAATAATGCAAGAAAGTAACCAATGCCTGAAGAATCCACTTTTAGGAAATATGCATGTCCAAAACTAAAATTGTCGAGAAAATTGTAAGATTTGAACTCTTCTTAATTGTCATTGGTCAATTATGTAAAAGTGACCAATAGGAAGACATTCCAAAACAAGATTTTTCCAGAATTGAACTATAAGAAACACACATCGTCACCAACCGTTTGATTTTTACGAAATTGTGAAATTGCGCAAAACTTGAGTTTCGCGAAAGCGGAATAGGGCAATTTTGCGTGAAATGACTTTTGCGAATGATTGCGCAAACTGTTGTTTTTTCGCGCAAAACTGATGCGCAAAAGTTTTTGCGAATGGACACCCTACGTGAAAACCCGCGAAACATCTGTGAAAAATTCTCAATTCATTCATACTGATGATTGCATAAAAACATGAAACAATTTGTTTATAAATACAATGTAATAAGAAGATTGTTGCGTTTCAACTGATATAATGTATATATTGGTTAGTTAATACCAGCGCCTGGGTTCTTTGATGTACTAAATAATCTGAATGCTGATCAAGTATTTTATCTGGATGAGGTAAATATAAGGATCAGAAATAATACAGATAACACAGATTAACAGATACTAAACAAAGCACAGATAACACAGATAATGCGGATAACGATTGTTAGCACACAAATAGAAAATCCAGATATTATAGATAACAAGGATACCATAGATAACACAGACAACACTGATACAAAAGATAATAAGTATAGAAACTACAAATAACACTGATTACACGGCTAATACAGTTTACACAGATAGATAGACAACACGGATAATATGGATATAACATTTATAATGTAGATAATACAGATATAACAGAAAACAAAGAACAACCCGTTTACACTATTGACAGTTTGATTTTACTGAAGATTCCTGCAGATTTGAAATTTAGATTTTTGTAGCACAGACAGACGGCATATTTAATTCCGGTTTTACTCGCTTTTTATTCAATACAGGAGTATGCACTTCATTTAACCAAGAAGGAAGGTAGAAAGACCCCTCTTCTGTATTTTGGCAAGGTATGTGCAGTAATTAAACCTAGTCTTAAGATATCTGTTCATTTTTTTAAGGAATCTTGAGTTATGTATGACTACAAATAAGTACATTTTGATTTGTTAATGTAGGGTAATAAAAATAAAAATAATGATGAATGAAATGATAATTATAACAGTAACAATAAAAATAATGATAATATTAATTAATGATAATAATAAGTTTTAAGAATAGTTCATTTTTTTTATCTTCAATATATAACCCTGAGAAAACAACTTGTTTACTTGTTTTAATTACCTTTTTATGTTCTTTGAAAATATTTAAAGAACAAAAACATATTATATGATTACAATTTTAAGAACGAAAATAATTTTCTTCTTGTTTTAATACTAGCAAAATGATATTGCTATAGCATTAGTGTTTTACCGTACGTTTGTCTTTTCCCGAAAATGATTTCAATTTACTGTCTTTGAAATAAAAGTTTTTTATTAACCAATGAATTGTAGTCCCGAGGGATAGTTATGTAACTTAGCATTAAAGGCTTTGCCATACGAATTCAAAAAATATAAGTTAATTATGTTTTTTTTCAAGCTAAAATTTACCATCTACCATATTGTTTCAGGAAGAATTACGCTTAAATTTATGGTAATTATTCAACTCATGAAAACATTAATCTTAAATAACCAAATAGATTATCAAGTTCAATAGGTGGCAACAAAGAAATGGACCAATTTTATTAACCAATGGATTGTAGTCCCGAGGGATAGTTATGTAACTTAGCATTAAAGACTTGGCCATAAGAATTCAAAAAGTATGAGTTAATTATAATTTTTTTTCATGCTAAAATTTATCATCTACCATATTGTTTCAGGAAGAATTACTCTTAAATTTATGGTAATTATTCAACTCATGTTTTCCAAGATTAAATAAAAAAGTGTAAAACAGAAAACAAAGAACCCATAAAATTGCACTTATTTACTGTAAGATAAGTAATTTACTCTAAAACCATCACTATTATCAATAATTTTGTCAGACACAAAAACTAAATTGACACTTGTGACATCAGAATACAACTGTACTGAGAGTGTACAAATTCTACGTTGCCAACTATTGTACTAGAATATATTTGATTATTTAACAAATGAGCCCTGCATTGGAAATCTAAAAAGGAAGTTTCAAAAGAAATAGTCTGTTTCATTAAAACTTTCTCACATCTATATTTAAAATGATTTCAACCCCTCCCCCTGACGTTTTTTGGTCTGAGGCTGTTAACATTTTTTGACTTTTCTAACTTAGACATGCCAATCACTTTAGGCTCATAGCGGGGCTTTTATACATACTGCCTTAGTCCTCAGGCATACTGCCTGAATGCCTTATTTGAGCTATACTCGACTATGTTGAAGGATTCGATGATTACGTAATAACTGAAATGATAAATATGGTATGTAATGAGTAATGATCAATGTTGTCTATTTGTGCATAATTTTGCATATTTTTCTCTTTTCTTTTGGAAACCTGTATTTTCAAAAATTTATTTATACAAATGTAAACTACACCATTTATATATGTATTTATATCTTTGTGTGTGAATAAATCTTTATAATAATAATAATTTAATGTTTAGACCTACTTACGGTCATTGTATCTCGAATTTTTATGGCTCTTTGGAAAACCGTGAACAAAGGGAAGCAGATTGCACAATTTTTGCTTAGAAATGTCTTTATAGAGAATTTGTGAATTTTCGGTTTTCCTTGAATACAATTAGAGTTTTTCAAAATTTTGCAATAATTTTGCATATCTAAATTCGCCGTGGTAAGGGCTTTTCTTCTGTTTTTTAATTGGTCAAAAAATGGTAGGAAGCTCCAAAAAGGCGGACTTTTTTCAGAAATAGATTGTTTAGGAAACAGTGAGACCCTATTACACGGGTTGGATTCTTGAGAATGGTTCAAGATGGGAGGAGGAAGTAAATCAACATGTACTGCAATGCAATCAGGTTTACATGCATAAAGACTGCTAAAAAACTTTTTCAAAAATTTTTTCAAGACTGGGTATTTTTCAAAGGGGGAAAGTTTATATTTGATTAAAAAGTGATTGAAATGAGGTGCGCCGAATCAGGAGAAATATCTTCGTAAGATAAAATCCAAGAATTCTTTTCATAACAAAATCATGCCATTTCACCGTTTACCTCTGTTTTTTTCTCTTTACAATCTCCAATATTCTATTAAGAAAATTAAATTGATAAAAATTTTTGAACTGGTTTCGGTGTTAAAAATCTGAAGTTTTCATTTGAGTTAGATTCGAGTTTGACAGCAAATAACGTGGGCATTAAGTTTTGACATTAAAACGTTGATCTTTCAGTAATTATCTGAAATGTTTTTTTATATCAGATATATATTTTTCGGCTTCAAAGGTTCTTATGGTCTACAGTTTTTTGAATCTTTGAAAAATGTTGCAAAACAGAACACAATATAGAATTTCCAAAGTTTTAAAGTATGTTTCAAGTAATTTGAATGATCGGCCTCGTTGATAAAACAAATGCTTGTCAGTCACTTATGTTCCATGTTAAATACTTTTTTAAATAATCATTAATATTTCTTAGATGTCAGAATTGTAAATTGATTTATACTTAACTGACCCTTTATATCAAATAATCTACATAATATTCAATTAAATACAGAATTTTTAAAACATTTCACATTTTCTCTTCGTTTATTAGGCTGGGTTCCATCTAAAACTAGCACGAGAATCTCAGCCACCAAAATTTCAATTTGAAGTGTCTGAGGTATACACCACGGATATAAAATCTATCCTCATCCTCACAAAAAAAATTATCCCTGAGACAAATCTGTTTAAGTTCTTTTTAGTAATTAAAGTAAAATTTCTAGTAATTTTTATGTGGGGGATTCTTCAAATACATAACCCTAAAATATTTATTTCAAATTTTGGAATTGTAAATTATTTACACTTTATTTTACATATAGACACGTTTGAGTTTAGAACATCTTATTGTTCCTTTATTCATTCTTGGAGGGGGTGCAATACTTTCTAGTTCAGGTATTTAAAAACTATCTAACAAAAAATTTCAAAAAATAATGATGATAATTATAATGTTCAGTCTTTGTTTTTGAGATAATCTGGAATAAATGGAAGATTAAAATAAAGAAAAATATGTTAGCACATTAACTTGAAATAAATCATAAAATATTTTCATTATAAAGATTTATTCACACACAAAGATTATCTTTTTAAAATGAAAGCTGAGTCTACATCACATAAAACTAAAAATTTTAGCTTAGTATTTTTCGTGTACTAAGCTGCTTTAAGTGTAAAATAAAAATTGGAGATGTAACTCAGTCGAGATCGTACTAGTGTCACGGCATAAAGTGGACTAATAACGTTTTTGTAATTTCTTTGTAAAAACACATCTTTAATTTTCGGACATTTTGGCCGCAACTTCGTCACCATTGCTGAGACTAGGTGCGTTTTATGAAGATAAAAATAACAATTACGGTTATTCATCAAAATTTTGATAACATAATTCAGAGTTATTAAAACGTTAGCAAAGAACTTTGGTATTTAATAACTCTGTTTATTCATCAACTAAGATGGAAGACTTTGAAACCAGATTCCATGTACTCCATATGGAACTCTTTGGGGAAGAGGACTTTCAAAAATTGGTAATTCCGACATCGTCCGCGCATCCCACACAGCAAATGCAGAACTGTGCGAACTAGAAAAAAAGTTCTGAAATTAACCTTTTTATTTTTTTTCTTCATTTTTATTACCTCGGATAATAAACTATATCCATTAAAAATCCATCATCTTCAGATCTTCCGTTTTCCCTTGATATTATTTTAAATATTAAAAACGTAATAAAATGAAACCCTTTTTCGAAATTTCGAGATTCCGAAGATTTGTAATTTGACATTAATAATAGCTTTGATGTATCTGTATACATAACAGTTACAAATAGCAAAATCATAAGCGGCATTTATAAGGAAAAGAAAGAGCGAACATAAGCAATCTTGTGCATAATTGCTGTAGTTATAAAGCAATAGTTTTACTGCAGGACCCTAAAAATCGACCTAAATTGAGAAATGGGTCTGTCTGCAGGACTGTCGTCATCGTTTTTTCTTAGAAATGCCGAAATGTATTTTTTATTTGTAACTGTTTTAATATCTGTGTAAACAGGTCTCCTTATTTGTCAGACATAACAGTTACAAAAACCTAAAGCAGTATTTTTTCTTATTTAGTAAGAGCGAAGATAACAATAATTCCACTATTCTTAGGTTATATTTTTTGTTAATCATGTTCATGTCTAAAGTTGCTAAGAATACCTTGGCACAAACAGAGCTTCATTAAAAATACATTCCTGAAAATAGAAAAGAAATATAGTTTAAAACTTTGTGTCTTCAGTTTAAATATTAGTACTTAGTAGATAAGAGTTAGTAATGCTCTTACCGGATTACAACGTATTTTGCCAACTACAGTTTCAGATTTTAAATCAAACTTGACAACTTCGGATCCCATTTCCCGGGAGCTAAGGCCTTCAGACCTAGGCACAATTCAATTTATTCTTAAAGGAAATATCGTTTTAATTTTGTATCCAATTACAGATTTCCATGCCCGATTGACATAATATGGAAGATATCGCCGTTATTTTAGCTTTTAAAAGTGTTTAGTTCTAGCTACTTCCACCGTTGCTTCTGTATAGCATAAATACATAAGTAGATTTTTTTAAAGAAACAACAATAAAAAAATAAATTTGCAAAGTGAGGTAATAAAAGGTTTCCCTCAAGGATGAGACGTACAGACGATCCAAAACGCATCCTTTGTGGATAACCTGTTATCATTTTTTTTATAATACAAAGCTTTTATGCAATAACGTTTTGAATCGGACATGGCACTCTATAGATGGAGGGTCAATACATTGTATTACATCTACTCTACAGTCCCTTTAATATAAAAAACGAGAAAATAAAAAAATGTAACTATATCTAAGATAATATTTTTCAATGGTATTTATGTAAGAGCTTTTCCTTTTTGCAGTACATTGTAATGGTAAAAGTAATATGTACGATCTCAAAAAATTTAATTTTTATTTTAGAGTTAATTGATCAAAAAATAATTCTATTTATTTGTTTTCTAAAAATGCTTGTAACATTGTAAGAACGTTGAATATAATATTTTCATATTCCTGAGATTTTCAAAATGTGACTTGCTTAATTTATCTTTAACTAGTTTCGTATCACGATCACTTAATTTCTCCAATAAGAAATTAAGTCAATAAACCAAATTTTACAAGGCTCAGAAAATATTTCATTCGACGTTCAGCAACAATTAGAGATGATTTTAATATTTTTAATTTATTTCCATGTTTATTGGGACCTGACATATGCATATCTGTGAGTCAAAAACTTAGGGTTAGTACTCGGCCTTTCAACAACCAGTTCTAAATATTGATTGTACATTGTACAAGGTATGTTCAATAAGTTTTGCGAACATTTTTTAAAGGTATTTCTATAGGTCTCAGTCCTGTAATTTTTTATAAAAGCTCACTGTATCCATCTCGGTTGAGTATTTTCTATAAAAAAGTCAAAAAAAACTTTTTTTAATTATGAGAATAAAAGTAATATCAGCTGGATCTCAAAATGTCTTCTTTACGGATGAAATGGGATCTCCCGGATAACGAAATAAATTTAACTATCTAATGCTGTGAACAAAACTTCTGAATTTTTGTAAAGATTTAAAAGTCTTATGTCCTAAAAATGAGTTCAAACTTCAACAAAAAAGTTTTATGTATATTAAAATAATTTTAGAATAAAAAGGTTATTGCCAAAAGTTTTTTTTTTAATCTTCAATGTTTAATTTGTAAGTTTTTAGAATTCTAAAAATCATCAAAATTTTACCTGATATTCTTTTTTCTTTGCATTCTCCAGTTTCCAAATTAATCTCAAACTTTGTAAGATAACTAGGCTCCTCACTGAACATTTTTTAATGTTTCTTTTAATTTTGTTTGAGTTATGTTTAGGTTTAAGTTTATGTTTAAATTTATGTTTAAGTTTATGTTTATGTTTAAGTTTATGTTTAAGTTTATGTTTATGTTTAAGTTTATGTTTAAGTTTATATTTAAGTTTAAGTTTAAGTTTATGTTTAAGTTTATGTTTAAGTTTATGTTTAAG
>NW_019396720.1:21791-31384 GCF_000591075.1 Eurytemora carolleeae
AAGATTATGTTTAAGTTTATGTTTAAGATTATATTTAAGTTTATATTTAAGATTATGTTTAAGTTTATGTTTAAGATTATGTTTAAGTTTATATTTAAGATTATATTTAAGATTATATTTAAGATTATGTTTAAAAGATACTAACGATGAAACTTCAATGTTCGTATTTAGTATATTTCTTAATTATTACGTTCCTTCGGACACCTTTCTAATGAAGCCTCAATATTACTAAAGACGAACCATCAATTTTCGCATTTAGTACATTTCTTAATTATTATGTTCCTTCGTATACTTCTAATTAATTTGTTCCTTCTTTCACCTTGTTTATGAAGCCTCAATATTAACGAATTAACATATGTTCGCTTAAAATGTAGCCTCAATATTAACGAGGAACGGTCAATGTTCCTCGTTATGAAGCTCACAATAATTTTCTTTTATGTAAAAATGAAAACTCGCTCCCGTGTATGTTTATGTGAAAGCATACACACTGTTAATTGTAGCATTTTCCAATAAGAGATAACACGCACTGTGTTTGTAGTATCTCCCAGTCAGATTTCATAAAAGTATGCTATCCTTTAATATATAATATAGTTTTTTTTTCTCTCGAACTGCTGCTTTATCAATACTTGAATATAAATTTACCAGCAATCCAGACTTGAAAAAACGAAAATAAATGTATCTGTTAAAATTAAATCTCGCACTTATTTGATTTATAATTGAATGTACATGAAAATATCGTAAGAAAGTTTTGTGTTAAATCCATATCAACAATCTTGTAAACTATAATGATACGTAAATAAATATCTAGATTTTAAAAAAGATTATGTTTAAGTTTATGTTTAAGTCTATGTTTAAGTTTATGTTTGTACTTAAGTGTAAACCTTTGTTATTTCAAACTTAGACTATTTGATCTACCAGAATTAATAGTTTGAAATATCAAAGGTCTAGGAAAACGGTTTGCTAAGTTATAGGAATTAGAAAATCTGAGTTTGTGGCAAAAACTCAATTCCTTTGAATTTTTACTTTTATAGTATATAATATACCTGCTTAATCTGGTCCATGTATCTACTGAGCTCTATATGTATACTACTAGGACTAATGCTGTCTTCAATATGTTCATCTAAATAAAAAATAAAAAAGTTCTGCCGGAGAAAATATGTAGAAAACGTAAAAAGAAAACTTTTAGATAATTGACTATTTAAGTGCGCTAAAGTCATTATTTGTGTACATTTACATTGAACATAGTAAAACAAATTTAATAAAACTTCCAATATTTTAAATCTATATTATTGCTTTTGTTAAACTTAGCAATCTTTATACTGAAGAAATATAAAAACGATCATTACAACATGTTCGTTTTTGCATTACAACATGTTCGTTTTTGCATTACAACATGTTCGTTTTTGCATTACAACATGTTCGTTTTTGCATTACACCATGTTCGTTTTTGCATAGTTTCTGCTAAAAATTCTAATTTTCGAATCTCTTTTTCTTTGCAACCTTTGACAATTCAAAGTTAGACTATTTGATCTCGCAGAATTCATTAGGTTGCAAAGATATAGGGATTGGAAAATCGGAGTTTGTGGCAAGAACTCAATTTTTTTTTGTGAGAAAAACAAATGTTTAGCATACAAAATAAAAAATTTTGACCTTGAAAGAAAAAAAAGAAAAAACGATCAAAAAAGCGACAAAAAACGACCAAAAACGATCCAAAGAACGATTCAAAAAACAACCCAAAAAACAACCCAATTAACAATCCAAAAACGGCTAAAAAACGACCCAACTAAAGGCACATCACTTCATGTAAAACGATCAAAACAGATACGAACAGTTCAACAGTTATTAAACCAGGGTTAAAATAAATTAATTTAACTAGATATTTCTGTACAGTTAAAAGTTCCCGCGGGTGAAATGAATTAATGAAAACCAGTGTTAAAATTCGGGTTTTACGAATGGGGTTAGGCAGTTTTGTGGATATCAATATTTTTGTTATGAAATATTATTTTTTTTATTTTCTTCATATTCTCCATTTTTATCGAATCTCTTAAATCAAAATCTACACAATGTTAAGACTCGACTCGAGGGTTTCGTTCAACGATACTCTTTTAAATTGCGGGCTTAGCTCTTTTCTCAACAATCAATATTATGTACATTGGCACGTTTAAAAATTCCATTTATATTCAGGGTTACCCATTAAGAATGAGACTGAAAAGACGACCTGAAACTCTCAAAATAGGACGACTTGAAGGTTAAATTAAGTCTTCTGCCTCTAATACATGAGTCTTTAATGGCTTTTTTAATATTTTGACAAAAAAAGTTCACAGTTCCTTTGTGAATTGTTGGTAAAGCAGCAAATACCCGTCCAGTATAATTATAACTAAGTATCGGGAAAAAATCTGGTCAATAACGTTTATTTTATATCATTTCTCTATATTTAAAGCTGTTCCAGACGATTCCTTGCTCTTTTTTACACTCTTTTTTAAAGTAGAAAATAAGAAAACCCATTGAAATGAAAAAATAATAAAATTATTTCTTTAAAACCAAGTCAGCAAAATTAAATTTCTCTGAATTCTGAATTGAAAAAAAATTGATATTTCTGAATTGAGAATTGAGAGTAATCAGTATCTAATAGAACCGAGGCAATTCATTCAAAAAGTTTAGGACATTTCCGGCGTAGGGGGGGTGGGCAGACAGTTCCGGTACAAAGGGGAGGGGATAGAAATGCCATGGTCCACAGTGGGAAGAATGTAATAAACGAGGGGAAGAAGGGGGGGGGGTAGCGTGGGTAAAACTAAAGATTTCACTTTCATTTTCTTCAAATTATAATCCAGTGTACAGGAAATTAATCTCGTAAATTTTAATAATTTAATTGTGTAATTACAATCCAATTTTAATTAAATTGATTAATATTTTTTCCCAGTTTTAAGCAAAAACAAACATAATTTAAAATCCTGTTTTGATTATCAGACGGATATACCCCCCCCTCAAAATGTTAGATTGGTGATAAAAAAAACTTACTCTGAATGACCCCCCTGAGCGCTGAGTTGAAAGCTGCCAGAATACTGGATAGTTTGGGTCCATGGACTGGGTGGAGAAGACCTCCACTTGGACTAAATCAAGGACTAGATCATTTTTGTAAAAATGTAAATGGTGAAGCATTTTTCATAATGAAACCCTAAAACTATTTCTCCCTGTTTTTGACCTAAAATCTTCTCTTTTCCAATGTTCAGGGGGGGGGGGGAACTAAACTAAAATGCAGACCTAATACTTGTTTTTATAAAAAAAGTGCTGAAATTTCTTGGAGCCAGGAGCCTTCTTACATTTTTTATATTGTTTTTGATTTAAAAGAAAAAAATATCCGTAAATATTCTGATTTATTTTCTCAGTCTCAAGATAAAATTGAAAAATATTTCTTTTCTGAAATTTTTGAATGGAAAAATTAATCTGAAAAAATACTTTTGTTTGATAGGATGGATGATTAAGTTTCCCTTGTATCTTGAGAATCTAAAGAACTTCCGAGCAAAGCTTCAAGAACAGTTTCACAGTGCTCTCTTACAGTCACTACAGTTGGGTCACCTACAATATAAACAGTTGGGTTCCTTACAATATATACAGTTGGGTTCTCTACAATATAAACAGTTGGGTTCCCTGTAATATATACAGGTGGTTCACTACAATAAATACAGGTGGGTCACTACAATGTAAACAGTTGGGTTCCCTACAATAAATATAGGTGGGTCCCTACAATATAAACAGTTGGGTTCCTTACAGTTCCAATATAAACAATTGGGTTCCCTACAATGAATACAGTTGGGTCACCTTCAATATAAACATTTGGGTTCCTTACAAAATAAACAGTTGGGTTCCCTACAATAAATACAGGTGGGTCCCTACAATATATACAGTTGGGTCCATACAGTATATACAGTTGGGTCCCTATAATAAATAGAGGTGGGTCCCTACAATAAATATAGTTGGGTCCCTACAATATATACTGTTGGGTCCCTATAATAAATACAGGTTGGTCCTTACAATATATACAGTTGGGTCCCTACAATATATACAGTTGGGTCCCTATAATAAATACAGGTTGGTCCTTACAATATATAAAGTTGGGTCCCTACAATATATACAGTTGGGTCCCTATAATAAATACAGGTGGGTCCCTACAATATATACAGTTGGTTCCCTACAATAAATACAGTTGGGTCCCTATAATAAATATAGGTGGGTCCTTACAATAAATACAGTTGGTTCCCTACAATAAATACAGTTGGGACCCTACAATAAATACAGTTGGGTCCCTTCTATAAATACAGTTGGGTCCCTACAATATATACAGTTGGTTCCCTAAAATAAATACGTTGGGTCCCTACAATAAATACAAGCGGGTCCCTACAATATATACAGTTGAGTCCCTACAATAAATACAGTTGGGTCCCTACAATATATACAGTTGGGTCCCTATAATAAATACAGGTGGGTCCCTACAATAAATACAGTTGTTTCCCTACAATAAATACAGTTGGGTCCCTACAATAAATACAGTTGGGTCCCTACAATATATACAGTTGGGTTCCCTACAATATATGCAGTTGGGTTCCCTACAATATATAGAGGTGGGTCCCCTATAATTACCTCTTGTATCTGTGAAAACTGCTGAACTTTGAATATTTGGAAATTTTTTCTTGATATTTTTACTTATCCAGCCACAGGATCGGGAACTTATCAATCTGAAATAAAATATTTAAAAATATAAATTCATAAAAACTCCCTTCCTTCATGAATGGCGTCAGATTTACAACAATACCTTTTATTTAAACCTTTATAATTACTTTTAACTGTAGTTTCTTTATAAAAAAATTAACAAGTGGATTTCTATAGTGCAGAAAAAGTTGGGGAAATTTGAAGAACCCAGCAGTTTTCAAGCTATCAAAACGACTATATCTTCCACTTTATTAATCAGATAAAGGTTCAAATGGTATTGTAGACTGCAGTTGAGAATCGGGAAGGACCCTTTTCAAATGGAGGGTCTACAATTTCATAAAAAGGCGCGGAAAAGGAAGAGAGAACAAATTACAAACAGTTTTAATATTATTTTCTTCAAAAATGATCTCTTCAAGTTCATCTTTGATTATTTAAAGATATCATTAAATCAAATCAAATATTTTATTCATGAAGATTTCATAATTATTGACAAATATAAATATCACAAAATATGATAAATCCTTACGCAGGAATTCATCAATTTCCCTGTAAAATTGTATAGGCTTAATTACACTTAAAAACGTAGTTGATAATTTTGCGTTTTATCAAGTCACGCAAATCTGCCCCTTTAGTAAAGTACACTCAGCCTATATGAAGCATAAAGTCTGACCGCGTCAACCTTGTTGCACTGGCTAGTCCTGTCCATAGAGCTAGGCACAGTACACACTGGAAGCGGAAAGGCTGACCCGGCTCGGAAATTCAAATGTACTACGGCTGCCCGTGTGTCATTATTTTATATATATATGATAATAGAATGTGTGTAAATAATAATATGCAGATGTTAAAAAATATCTGAATAAATATTACTAAATATATATTTTTATTGTATTATCTATATTTAGAAACAGAATATATGCTTTTATGCATTGTTTGTTTAGAACACTTAAATAATATTGAAACAACACCTCTCTTCATTCCTTTTCTGTCCGGTTCCAGTCTCAAATCTTTAATTTACAGAGAAACAACATTTTTTTTTAAAGGAACTATGTTAATGCCCGATTCACAAGGGTACGCTTTAAACCTGATCAATAAGATGTCAATTATCGTCATCTTTCTAGCTTCAAAATTTCTTAATTCTTACAATGTTCTCCTTTGCGCCCGAAGCAGAAATGCGCAAGTCATTTTACAGAGAAACTACAATTGTAATTAATTAATTTTGAAAAAGAATATTATGGATATTATCATACGAATATTTAAAGGTTACCATTGTAAAATCAGACTGTCCAATGTCCATGCTGTGTCCATCACATATTAAGAATTACAGTTCCTTTAACAAACCAACCAAACCAAACCAAGAAGGAATATATGTTGGCCTCATTTAACACGCTTTCTCAGTTGTTCAACCCTTTTATTCACATTAACCTCACTTTCTTGCTCATGTACCCCCCCCCCAACACACACTCATCTTTAGCAGATCTAGCCCCCCCCCTTTCACCTACAGAATAGGTATGACCCATAACAATGGATACTCTACGACATGTTAATAATCAGGAAATCACGAAGTTAGAATAAAAGTGAGGACAACTATAAATTTCGCAGATTTTTTGTTTGATTTCCAAAATTAAAAAAATCGTTTGTTTGACTTTATATCATTGAAAGCATGAACAAAATTGATATTGTCATTTTGGGTATTTTGGGTGCCTTAAACTTAAATGATGGTCGACCATTTACGGGAACCTGCATACATGGCACATTTCAAGTTTATTTGACTATACAGAGATTTAGTGGAAATCCAAGGATGTAATGCAAGGCAGTGTACACATCTTTTGTACTGCAGTGTATTGTCTCTGGGCGGTAATGTAAACTCAAGACAGATGTCAAAGCCTGACATGGGATCCATCTTTCACATAAATAATCAATGAAATATTCTGGTCACAGGGAAATATTATGTGAATTATCAAAATTATCAAAATTTAATGCTTTTAACCTCCTCGGATACTAAACGTACACTGATGCATCTATTCTTGTTTACAAATTCCGCCCAAAGAGAACTGGTTTCAATGTGTACGCAGAGTATACACGACCGCAATTAACTTTCCTTGCATTACACCCTTGGTAGAAATCAAACAGAACTGGNACAGGGGGGGTACAAATAATTGAACGCAGCAAAATAGGACAACCAGAAAACAAAAAGATTGGAAAAATGATTATCTGCATTCTGCATTAAATAAATGTATTAATAAAGTTTTATAAAAAATCTGGAAAAAAAGAATAAATAAATTGTTAAAAAAACCTTTTATACGGGGTCAACTTTTTACCCCGATATGAATTCCACCGTTTTAACATTTATTGGATAAAAAATAACCAACTAAACGAACCAATTGTAGAAAACTTTCAACTATTTGATGGTATAAATTGTTAATATTTCCAGAAACTTTTTGTAAAACTAAATTGTTTAGTTAAAGAGATTGTTCACATATTTTTAAGTGATCCTTTATATAAAGAGTTGAATGTTCGATTCACAACGGAACCCTTAATTACCTCTATAATGAGTAAGATCTAGTCGTCTTTCAACCGCAAAAATATATCGAATTCTGTTGATTTCCTTGTCTCCAACATAACTCCACAAACCCTTTTTAACAGATGAAAGAAGCCTGAAGGAAACCATTGTCAATCGGACATGCTACTCAATAACTGAGGGTCTCCGTTGAAATTACATGTACAGTCCCTTTAATAGTAAAAGAAACTTCTTGTAATACTCAATTTTCCACTAAGGTATTTAAAAAAAGACTTATGAAGATTTACTAATTCATATTTTTTTCTTATTGATAATTATTTTAGTTATGAGGTCAAATTTTTTGAACTCTAAATCTGTTTAGAACTTGCTGCCCAGTCCATTCTTCTTCCTTTGTGGTTTAATTCAAACCCTTGAGCTCAGCAATCCATTTAAATAATTTCTTAAAGATTTCCTCCACCCTACCTTTAGCATCACATTTTTTTTTGCTAATTTCTTTCACATCTGTGAATTTTTATAAGAGAAGAAGTTTGAGCATTCTGGTATAAGACTTTAAAAGTTGTGGAGAAAAATCAAATTGTGATAGGGTTAAGTCGATGTGGTTAAGCTCTGTTGCAATCAAAAGTTTAATCCTCTGTTTAATTTATCCAGGCTTGACTGACTTGGGATTTATTTGTATGATTAAGTATATTTACAGACAGGTGTTTAAGAAGACCTTGTAGGCTTAAATATGTCCCGCATCCCCCTCCCCATCTTTTAAAGGATGATATTTAAATTTTCGTTTATTCATATAACAGGGTTTCCCCTAATAATCTCACTTTGATATATATAATATTATAACCATTTTATCTAAATTCTTTAAAATTTATTTTTATCTAGAAAAATTCATAAGAACAATATTCTGGCTTCCATTTTGGAATACTTTAATCCCATGGACAACTGATACAAAATATTTAAACTATGTGACCAAAAAGTGCAATTCCATCTTTATATTTCACCCCTATCTACAACTACTATATCTATATAATTTAAAAAAAAGTTGTTTAGGAAATTTTATAATTTTCATTATTTCATTAAATTATTTCAATGTACTCTTTCATGATCATTTAATCTAAACTTCAGACTTCAATATCTCTACCCTCCAAAAATTTAAATGTTTAAAACTTGAAGACAATCTTTTCAATGTATTTTTTAAATGACTCGACCAGTGGCGTATATGGGGGGGGGGGGTTATTGTGATTAATTAAAAAATAAAAATTTAAAGATCAAGATTATTAAGAATTAAATTTTAAAAAGTAAGAATTTTTTCTCTTTTATTATAGTGAAATTAACATATATACTTATATGTAATATATGCACAAGGATAAAAATAAATCCAGAATAAATGTAGTCAATGTAATTAGTGAATATATCATAAGGTGTTCACTATAAATTGAGACTTTAGAAAAAACGCTCTTACTCATCAGTTTTAGATTTACGCTGGGTAATTGGATTTTGACTAAGGACAAATTTCATGAGAAACACTAGCTTTTAAGGCAGTCTCTGTCCATGTAAAAAAATATTGTTTCCAGTAAGGCATCAGGGGAAAATATGAATTATAATTGGCATGGTAGTTTTTCATGTAGAACCTAACAAAAAGCATTTTCATCCACTCCTCTTTCATGTCCTTAATCTTCTTTATGATGAATATTCTTCAAAACACTGCAACTAATTTGTTACCAGGGCACAGGTGGCTGATCATTGCAGATTTTTCATATTGGTGGATTTGCTATTTTATAAGCTGTTTAAAAAGTGTCAATTTATAGTGGACAACCTTTAGTGTATAAATTACGAAAAGTGAAAGCCGACAGATGGTAAAGGAAGCCTTTTATTTGAAAGAGTTTGTAAATCCCAGAAATGATTGGGAAATTGAAATCAAACCCAGCCGAATGGGGTTGTACATGGATGAACAAGTGACTGTCGACCAAATTTCAAATGAGTCTCAATTTCAAGAGTAATTTGCCAGATTCACAACTTTAACCTCAAGTACAAAAAGACTGGATTTCCTATGAGGTATATTTCGTCACTTTTTCAAAACCGCAATTGAAAATCATCAATTTATAAATTTTCAAATTGAAAACTATTAATTTTCAAATAGATCAACATGAATAATTCAATCATTTCTGTTTGACAAAGGTATTAGAGTTCCTTTGTAATAAAGGGCCAAATGAAAGTTCATGGGCAGTCCATTTACATATATTGTTGGGTGGGTTGAGAAGGGAGTTGACGTGGTATGTGGAGGGTTGTGGTTGTGTTATTGTACACCTTGACAAATTAGAATTACATAGGTGAGAAGAGTCAAGGGGGAGGGGGGGAAAGAAAGGGAGAAGAA
>NW_019396720.1:31707-39204 GCF_000591075.1 Eurytemora carolleeae
TATTTGTATACTACAGCACTATAAACTTTATATTAAAGCCACTAAAGAAACAATTGCTCTATATTTGTATACTACAGCACTATAAACTTTATATTAAAGCCACTAAAGAAACAATTGCTCTGTATTTGTATACTACAGCACTATAAACTTTATGTTATCTCATCACGTTGCATTGTTTCCTTCAAAATTCTCTTGTTTATATTAAATAATATAATAATGAAATAATTAATAGTCAATAAATAATTTCATTTGAGTGACATGTCAAGTGTCAATCTGTTTTAAAGTAACTCTTGAATTTTACCTAACAATCACCCTGGATTAACAATGAATAGATTCGTTTGGTTTCTTATATTTGAATTCAATAGCGTTTTGGTCTATAACTCAACAATTTTTAAAATCCTAATGCGATTTTTAAAACCCATATGCCGACAAAAAAGTATCAAAGACAAAAAGGGAAAAATCCATGTCTAATTGATCAAACTGTGACCGAAAGTCAACTCTGTAAATTTAAAGATTGTTGAAATATAGACTAAAACCCGAATTCAAATTGTGGAAAACGAACGCAGCCAGAGCCCGCGATTTAAAAACTTCGGCTCGAGCCGTAATTCCTTGAATCCGACTTTAAGACCCTATCTTCAACCCAACTCTGCCGGCGGCTTGTGTCACGTGATTGACAGCTGCAAGATCTTCGCCTCGATTTGTGCAGCTGATACAAGGAACAATATTGACATAGTTGATCTTTTTTTGATATAATTCTACTCTATCTTCCTCGTGAAGGTTTAAAGGGTATTGTTGTTAACCAAGCAAATACTCAAATGGAGTGCCTCTTGAAACACAATAAACATTTTCTCCTTGCTCCCAACAAATGGCCAGTTTACATTAATTGAGTAATTTCGTTTATTTTGAGTCGAGTTTCTCCAATAAATGAATTTAAACTCTAATTAGGTTTACTGTATACTTTACATTTTACACATAATGTTGAATTAATCTCCTGTTTTCCCTGATCCGACAATTTTACTAAATAAAAATATATGACCCACCCTCCCCCCTCCTTCCTAATAAATCGTTGTTCTATTTATAGTTNTGTAACAATTACGCGAGTATTAGGCCCGAAGCCACCAACATAATACACGGAGTAAAATATACAGAGCGTCCCATGTAATACTGGATTATTTCTAAGCTATAACGCATACAATTATTAAAGAACGTTTTTCTAGTAGTCTTATACATTTTTTCAAATGATTTAATCTAATTACATTTCTATTTTGTCCCTTTTTAGAGCTATATGCAGTATACACTATCGAATAAGATGTACACCACCCTGTACCTAACCAAATAAGAAATTTAATTGTAGAGCAAAGAAAAATTATCTTGGAATGCTTTTTAGCTGTAGAAAACCTTAATTGTTTTTTTATATAATTTATAAGAGTGTAAAAATTATGAAAATTTGGATTATCGACTTATATAATTGTGATTTGGTAATGATTAAAAGAAAATTGAAAGTTCAATTTAAGCTATCTTTATTAAAACACATAGGACGGAAAAATATGTATATTCATGTAGTATTAATATTTTGGAAACCTAAACCTAATTGTAATATATTACGTTTTAATCACCTGACCGTATTATCTGTTTTATTACTGTCAGAGAGTATACAGTTTGAGAGAGTTGTATCTGGATTGATACATACTTAAGAATACAGAGAGAGTTGTATCTGGATTGATACATGCTAAAAGAACTATTGGAGTAAGGCATATATAGGTGGATTTATTTACAGGACTTTTAAATTCATAGCTTTTTCTTATATTCAGCTGTAAACTGTTTTTTTCGCTTGCCATTAAGTGAGCCATTAAGTTAGTCATTAAGTGAGTCATTAAGTGACTTTATTTAAGGCAGACGACCAAAATTAACCTTCAACTCGTAATATTAGGTTTAGGTTTCATACTTTTGTGGTACGCCCTGTAGACCCATATGACTGCACTGTGCTAGATAAAGGACCTGGAGAGAGAAGAAGGATTGAAACTTGAACCTTTAACACGAACCTGGAGCGAGCTCTAACCAGAGCTAAAGGAAGAAAGAATTCTTCCCAGAAGATAATATTAATTCATCCTTGAACTCTACACACCAGAATCCTTAACCCTTAATTACATCATTCTCAACCCCCCCCCCCCCCTCCATACTAACCCTAAGTAGAGGGGGGGGGGCGGACATAGGAAAAAATCTGATCATCGTAATGAGCTCATTCAGAACAAGCTTGGGAATCTTCTCTTAAAAAGTCAACCCACTCAGCATATTTTTAAACCATGAGCATTCCCGTGGTTCTATCGAGTTCCCCAGTTAAATTTGAGGCAAATTAGTCAAGGAGTTCTTGAGTTGTAATATGACAACCAAACAAACAAACATTAAATAGAGATTATCACTTTCTATATATTCAGAATTTATTTGGATAATTTGAGGGTAAACTAAAACGCTATTCATTAATATTCGTCTTACTTAGCAAAGACAGCTGTGGTCTGAGAAAAAGCCGATTTATCATTCAGAATTCCAGCACAAATGTATGATACATTTGCATTTACACTATTTGATGCCTTTTTTTTTGTTTGAGGAAGAAAGTCGTCTTTGTATAAACGTGTTAATTTGTTAAATCATATTTAAACACGAAAAACGTTAATTTCTAAAATCAAAAATTTGTGTACTTTATTATATAACGGCTGAGTCATGATGTCATTGAAATATGATAATTTTAGATTTTATTGGGCTATTGTTACTGAAAAAAAAAACTTTTAAGTAGTGTCTATGCAAAGATATATATCATACCTTTGCATATTTAGTTTACCATGAATTTACCCAAATAAGTGAACGGTTCCTTTCAATATGATCTATTATCTGTGAGAATGAAGTCAACAATCTTTGTTAGGAGGAAGGTAGTGGTGGTGGTGGGAGAGGGGGAGGGGGGGAGGATGTTTGTGAAAATAAATTATTTAATGGATATCTTTATCTTCTGGGAGCCAACTTATTTTTTCAAGTATTATAGTATAATGTTATAAATATTTCACATTTTCCTCTGATATATTTATAACGAGTAAAAGATAAGCTTATCAGTTTGATAAGAAAAATGTAAACAATGTAAAAACGTAAATTTAAGCAAAAAAGTTGAAAGAAGAAAAAGATGAAAGGAGTAAGAATGAAAGGATTAAAGATAAAAGATTGAAAGGATAACATAGGATATGAAAGGATAGAAAAGAATTAAAGATGAATAGATGAAAGGATCAAGGATAAAAGAATGAAAGGAAAGCAAAGAATGAAATAATAGAAAAGAAAGGATGGATGAAAAGACGAAGAATAGAAAAACATGAAGGGATAAAAAAGAAAGGATGGATGAAAGGATGAAGGATGAAAGAGCTAAAGAATAGAAACAGGAAAGGCTAAATAAAGAAAAAATGGATAAAAGGATAAAAGGATAAGGGCCATGAAAGAATGAAAGAAAAATTCAGAAAACTAAAGGTTTGGAATCTAGGAAGAGTGTAAGGATATTGTTTTTTTTTTTGTTATATACGTACGTCAGAAAAATTATTAGTAAAAGATCATAATGAATTTTTATGGAAGAGAAGGAGGAGTGGAGTAGTTGGGTAGATTAAGCCTCAACCACATGATATTTCAAATTAAAAATGTAATTAGTTTTTTTTTTAACATTCAAAATAAATCTTTCGATATCATTATTTTACAGAAAAGGTTACAAAGATATTAATATTATCAAAACTAAATATATTGTTGTTTATTTGTATAGCTTGTTTCCCAATAAACCATATATACCAAATGTCTGTTTCTAAACGAATGATGATAGAGTGTATGTTGGGAGGTCTTAAAGTTTCATTTTAAGGATATGTAACAGCTGTTGTACAAAGAATAATGACAATAAAGCATACGTTAAAAGATCCGAACTAATTTTAAATATTCAATAAATTGACCTTTTTTCACCTTTTCAAAAATTATCTTATTCATCACAAAACACTCATTTTTCACTATCTCTCTATCTGCGCGTCACGGATGCTTCAAAAGAGCTGTACACGCACAGGCCACTGCGCGCTACGTGGTTTCTCACCGACTGAAGAAATTGTAATAAATAAGACGGGAAGACATGCCTTCACCTTTACTTGGAAAATACAGGGATAAATAAACACACACAAATAATTTTTCAAAAATATAATATCATTAAAAATGATTTTAAGAAAGAAAAAAATAATTTGAATATTTTATGGAAATTAGAGCAGCTGAATTTTCATTTGTCAAAGTTTTAAAGATAGTAATTATAAACATTTTTAATATTTGATCAAAGCCACCGATTTAAAAGCTTCGGCTCGAGCCGTAATTCCTTAAACCCGACTTTTAGACCCAATCTTCGACCCAACTCTGACGACAGCTTGTGTCACGTGATTCATTGGTGCAAGATCCTAGGCTCGACTTAAGGAGTTAGGCCTAATGAAAATAAAACCGACCTTGGTTGGTTTTAGTGGAGTTTAAGGCTCAATGTTGAGTCTTGTTCCCATCAAAACCCGGAATGTGCCAATTACAATCGTGAAAATCCGCCAAATAGAATATTAAACCGGTGTTTTGTACTCAACTCGGAGGAAAATAAGATGCAGTTTGAATCCGAAGGCTCAAGCCGTAAGTAAGGCTCAACGACAGCTTTGACCCGAGCCGTATTTTCCCAATTTTTTTTTAATCGCGGGCTCTGAGTATTTATCAATCATGCCTTTAAAGTATTACTAGATATTTTATAAAACATTCAGTTTATAATATTCATGTGAGACTGAAATCAAACGAACTTTTTATGTTAATTTGAAAAGATAAGAAAGATAAGCTAAATCATGAGAATACAAAATATACAAAAATTATGCTGTAATATCTTTTACGGGAATTGAGTGTTTCCTATAACAAAGTCAAATTTTTAATCGCTGTATCTTTGCAACCAACTGTTGTAGACCTTTGACATTTCAAACTATGAATTAAAGGAATTGAGTTTGCCGCTAACTCAAATTTTCTAATCCCTATATCTTGGCAACCCGATGGTGGAAACCCTTGATATTTCATACTATATCTAACAGAATTCATAGTTTGAAATATCTAAGGTACAAGAAATTTGGTTGCAAATATATAGATATTTGAAAATCTAAGTTTGCGACAAAGACTCGATTACAAAGACTCAAAATGTGTAAGTTTGAAATACCAAAGGTTTACACCATCAGGTTGCATAATACAAATCCTAATGAACTAATATGATCAACATAAATAAAGTGTGAATATATAGGTAAAACCGATGTAATTCACAGAAGGAAATTTGTTGGAATAATTATCGAATGATGTAAATTTTCCCGTGGAATTATCTATTAATTTCCGGTCAAATAAGCATCATGTTTCTTATCATTATCATCCAAAGAGAAACTGAAGTTTAAACTGCTTTGGATGTTTTAAATCCGAATTTAAGTGGAGTACATCAAAATCTTAGATACATTTAAACAATTAATAAAACTAAGTACTCCCATAGATAAAGAAATAAACATCAAGAATTGTACAGTCCGCGAACTCATATTTCTAGGGGTCAAAGTGTACTTCAATGATAAACGGGGTGGTTTGGTGTTTTAATTGATTTCATAATTATTAAACCACTCAGGAACTATTTGAACAACAATATTTCACTGAGCAATATATCATACTGAAGATGGACATGAGAAGGACTAAACTAACTTAAATTTCTCTCTACAGAACTCATGTACACTACAAGTACTCAATGACATACGAACAGCCAATGTTCACAACCGTCCTAGTTAATCTATATAATAGGAATATCTTTAAAACATTTCTGTACATTTATATCTTTCAAGATGAAAAATGTCGTCTTATGCCCAATCTATCTTTATCTATGAGTACACCTTTGAAATATTTATAAAGTATTTGCAAAACTTTTTGATTATTCAATAATCTACACTTTCCTTCTACATCAGAAATTCTGAAATTTAACGCTCTACTTTAAATCACTTTTATTCTTCACTCTGCTGTCGCTGCATATCTCTTAAAGGGAGTGACCGGCTATGTAAGGTAGCTGAACTAAGTATGCAGTGTTGTGGAAAACTTCTTTCGGATTCATTTGAGACATATTAAACTTTGTAAAGATCTGTAAATCCTGAGTTTGAGAGCAAATTCGACGTTCAAAACTCCTACTTTGGGGCTGGATACGTTTTTTTAATTATTAAATAACGACAACGACAAAATATAGTAAAAATTATTCAGTAATCTAATTAGATGGTTAGGAACATATTTCTTAAAAGAAATTTGTCAATAAATCAATGCTAAAATCGATTATTTCGTTTTCATTATTATATTGAATTTCTTATTTTCTTTGAATTTCTTCAAATTCTTCAAATGTCGTCTTTTCAATAATAATTCTAGAAAATCTTCAGAAATCTTTGTGAATAACGAGAAACTAGAATAATGAGATAATAGAAACTAATAATTGAACAAGATTACTTATTTTCGATGATAAGATTAATTTTATTTTCTCAACATTGCAGAACTTTTTACATTTTATGTCGTCGTTATTTAATAATTAAAAAAAACTAATTCTGAAAATGTATCCAGCCCCAAAGTAGGAGTTTTGAACGTCGATTTTGCGCTTAAACTCAGGATTTTCAGATCTTTAAAAAGTTAGATATTTCTCAAATGAATCCGAAAGAAGTTTTCCACAACACTGCATACTCAGTTCAACTACCTTACATAGCCGGTCACTCCCTTTAAGCTTTGTCTGAATTGTATGTATTTCATCAATACTATCACTCAACTGTCCGTTAGGACAATTCAGTTTTTGTTCATGCATTTTTATCTTAAAAAATATGTAAGCATGAATACATACCTTGTGCTGTTACAATGAGTACATAAGGGTAGATGAGTTATTTTGTCAATTCTTGAAATACATGTCCTACAGATTGTTTCAGAACAGTCACTGCAAACATGCCTACAAAAATATAAAATACAAAAATATAAAATACAAAAATATAAAATACAAAATAATAAAATACAAAAATATAAAATACGAAAATATAAAATACAAAATTGTTTCACACAAAAAAATTTAAAACTTGGGGTCTTAGCGACACTTATAAACAATACGTAGATTTCTACTGAAAACAAATATCCATAATTATTGAACTCGTGTAAAACTTAATCTTTGGGTTCAATCTTTGGCTTTTACATTTTACATTATTTAAGCACTAGCTTGGAAACCCAGCTTTACATGGATTAAACTTTTTTTCAGAAAACATAAAAAAACAGAATGATTAAACCAAACTAAGAACATTCCCGTGGTTCTACCGAATTCCCCAATACAAATTTGAGTCAAATCGGTGAATTGGTTTATGTTATGAAACTCATGTTAAAAAATTGTGTACACAAATATTTCCTTGTTTATTGCATAAATTTATGATACCCCCCCCCTCCCCCCCC
>NW_019396720.1:39232-111300 GCF_000591075.1 Eurytemora carolleeae
TTAAACGGGATAATCTTACAGGGAAATTATTATATTATTGACGAAGCAAGCTAAAATGATTAATCAGGTCTGAACTTTTTAAACATTTGTAAATTTTTTATTTTATTTTTATTATTAATACAATGAAAACCTGAAATAAGTGATTAAATAAGTTATTTGTAAAACTGTTTGCTTTGTAACAGCATCAAATATACTTAATTAATGTTTTAATGTCGTCTTCATATTCTACAGTTTTCTGATTATCATTGTATTCAAAATATCCAAACCTGGAACTAAAGATTGAGAACGGTTTCCCACATCTGTGACAAACTCGTCCACTTTCTTCTATTTCTCGTCGTCTCCATCCTGTCCCTGTCGTCTCTATTCTTGTTCGTCCTATTCCATCCTCTCGTCTTCTAACCTCCATTTCACGATAAGTCCTGTAAGTGTACAGTGCAGAGTGCTGAGTGTAAAATTCTTACTTGAATTCAGCTTTCACGAAATTTTAAATTTATTTTTTTTTATCTTTTTTATTAAGAAGACATTTCTTTAAAAGTTTTTTTTCTTATTTTCTCTTTTTAATCTACAAAGTGTTCGAAGACCCTGGAGTCTTTTTGGGAACGTTTTTCTTATTTCTATTTAAATGATTTCTATGATAAAAATTGTTTAATATCTGATGTCTCTGTCAATATTTAAGGAAAGTATAAGCAATAAGCATGACATGACACGTGTAAGATTAATTAAAAAAATGTTAAATTTAAGATTGGACCAGGTTTTAAAAAAGTTTTTTGAGTTTTTTAAACTGAAAAAAATTATTTATATCCTGATGAAATTTGAAATTTTTACTTTTTACGACGCAAAAATTGGGTTGTTTACATAAATATAAAATATTTTTTGTGAAAAATGAGATAATTCCTTAAAATAAGTGATTTACAGTGATACCCATAAAACTGAGGAAGACAAATTTTAAAGTTAAGTTTTAAAAATGTCCAATGAGCAACACAGGAGTTGTTCACTATTACAATATGATTGCTTAGATGTTGTCTTCATTTTTCTTACCCTATGTTTTGCTCATCAAATTCCTCCATGGGTTGAACACACCTGAAATAATTGTGCATCGTTATTTTTAATAATCTAACTTTTATTTCCGAAAAAACGTGGAAATATATAATGATTTACAATATCGTTTCAAGAAAAAAAAATCAAAAAGATTTATGTATAAAACGTTGTTCAGCACATTTTTCATTAGCGATGTAATTTAAAAAATTCTATTTTAGTAAATTATTTTAAATGGTTAGAATAGAAGAAGTCATACACAAATCTAAATACAGGGTGCACCACATCTATCTATTTATCTAAGGAGTGATACACGAGCTAAATATTTAATCCGATTGGCTGTGGGACCACATGTGTTTGTGCACAATATGTGCTGGGTCGACTTTACACTAGGTAGTCTAGACTGGTCAGTACAAGAGAATGCATACACGGTACAATTAGACTAGACCGGTAAATCATTATAGTGGTTTGGATCATGCAACCATTGAAGCCATGTGGGACACCTCGTAGGTCAAAAACAGATGATCGGGTTTGATCCCTATAGCTTACTGAGCAAGGTAGAGATACCAGAGAATTCCCATTCGTTCCTTTGGATCCAGGTATCCTTCTAGACACTCGTCAAGGACAACTGGAGGTCCTTCTCTAGCTTCATGAAGACGTTGATGGTACAGATAGTCGATACAATCTCCTTGATAAGATACTGGAGAAGGTTCAGGGATACCTGGATACTCCTCTGTATACCGACCAAAATAGTTATATATTAATATTTTATAGACCATACCCAAGGTTATATAGTAGAGGTTAAACAGCCTGATCAAACCCAAGGTTATATAGTAGAGGTTAAACAACCTGATCAAACCCAAGGTTATATAGTAGGGGTTAAACAACCTGATCAAACCCAAGTTATATAGTAGAGGTTAAACAAACTGATCAAACCCATGGTTATATAGTAGAGGTAAAACAACCTGATCAAACCCAAGGTTATATAGTAGAGGTTAAACAACGCGATCAAACCCAAGGTTGTATAATGGAGGTTAAACAACCTGATCAAACCCAAGGTTATATAGTAGAGGTTAAACAACCTGATCAAACCCAAGGTTATATAGTAGAGGTTAAACAACCTGATCAAACCCAAGGTTATATAGTAGAGGTTAAACAACCTGATCAAACCCAAGGTTGTATAATGGAGGTTAAACAACCTGATCAAACCCAAGGTTATATAGTAGAGGTTAAACAACCTGATCAAACCCCAAGGTTATGTAGTAGAGGTTAAACAACCTGATCAAACCCAAGGTTATATAGTAGGGGTTAAACAACCTGATTAAACCCAAGGTGATATAGTAGAGGTTAAACAACCTGATCAAACCCAAGGTTATATAATAGTGGTTAAACAACCTGATCAAACCCAAGGTTATATAGCAGAGGTTAAACAACCTGATCAAACCCAAGGTTATATAGTAGAGGTTAAACAACCTGATCAAACCGAAGGTTATATAGTAGAGGTTAAACAACCTGATCAAACCCAAGGTTATGTAGTAGAGGTTAAACAACCTGATCAAACCCCAAGGTTATGTAGTAGAGGTTAAACAACCTCATTAAACCCAAGGTTATATAGTAGAGGTTAAACAACCTGATTAAACCCAAGGTTATATAGTAGAGGTTAAACAACCTGATCAAACCCAAGGTTATATAGTAGAGGTTAAACAACCTAATCAAACCCAAGGTTATATAGTAGAGGTTAAAAAACGCGATCAAACCCAAGGTTGTATAATGGAGGTTAAACAACCTGATCAAACCCAAGGTTATATAGTAATTTTTTAGTAACTTTTTAATTAATTAAAATTCAAAAAGCACTTTAAAAATTATTCTGTCAAGTACTTCTTTTAACCGATCTAAAATCAGTCAAAAGTCGAATAAATAATAATAAATCTTTCCGGCCCAAAAAAGAAGAAAATGGGTTTAAATCCTAACAATAAAAAGTAACGAACTCAGATAATTTTAAACAGGTTTTAGTTTTCCTGAATCTTCGTTTTCATTGTTGATACAAGAACAAACATGAATCAGAGCAAGCTTGATGGGACCAATATAAGGATGATGAAATCTACAGGTTAGAAGAAAATTATTTGGAAAACTTAAAAAAAAATACTTTTCTGAAGCTTGAAAAGTTAAACAAAAAATATAGAAAGTTGCCCTGAGGTGTGAGTTTTTAAATTCTTAAGCCCTTATGATCCAATCTCTAAAATTTTGACCAATGAGATAAGGATTGGAGTATACAGTATTTAAGAATTGATTTATATTCTTTTTGTTTATATTCATAACTCTTTAGCTCGTGTTTTACGAAACACCCAGAAAGACCCATTTATTTTCATCTTTAAAAATTGGAGAAGGGGGGTAGACATTTTATCCATTTACATGAATATTGAAATGTGTGCTATTAATATGAATATAATGAGATATATAATTTAATTATCTTCTTCTTTCCTGATAAAAATAAGACTTGTGGTTCCAGTTTTTAAACACACTGGTTTTATTTCAGTCAGAATCCTATAATAACACTCAACTTGCACTTTAAGTGTGGAGGGGTAAGGGGGCTTTAATTTTCGTTTGTTAATATTTAAATTATATTTTCACTGATGTGACCCTCCATGGAAAGATTGCAATACCGATTCACGACGATACCCTTGAAAAATCTGTTTGAAAAATAATGTGGAAGATGTTGTCGTCTTTCTATGCTTAAATCTATATATAAATTTGGCTTGTCTGTCTGTTTGTTTGTTTGCACCAATAAACGTCAAAACGGCTGAACCGATCGGGCCCAAATTTTTTGTGGGACATCACGTGACCACAGGGAAGGTATATGAATGATAAAAATTAAAAAAATGTGTTTTAAAGGTTTTTAATTTTGTAAAAAAAATTAAAATTCTTGGAAATCCGCAAAATTTTTTTCTTCTTTGTTTTAAAATGTAAACAAAAAAAAACATGTTCACAATTAAAATAGAAAATGGGCGCGAAGCGCCCTAAAAGCCTAGAAAGAAGGGCGCGAAGCGCCTTGAATTTCTAGTTCTGATCATTCCTATATGTAATCCTGCAGGAGAAATACGCAAGTAACATAAATAGAGAAATCACATTGAAAGATATTTAGTTTTCAAAATTAAAAGCATACATATTGTATTCATACTTTATCAGACACAGGTTATAAGGGTACCGTTGTGAATCAGGCAGTGTCATATTTGTATAAAGGGCCACTTGAAATTACGCTTACAGTCCCTTTAATCTTGGAATTGGATGCTTTCCCATCAATCTTTATTTTTCGTTGGAAGTTTATTGATCAGGATTTATTAGCGTCTAGTTTATATTATTTTTCTGATCAAGGGATTGTACAGAAAAATTCAAATTTTCTTCTGGTTTCAACAAGTATAATTGTTATGACATGTAAAATGATGTCTTTACATTTTTTTTTGTAAATAAATAAAATGTTTCTTTATCATCATCTTTTTACCCTAGGTCGCTGCATCAAAAACCGTAAACTTTGTCAGATTTTAATTTTTATACAAAAGATCTAATCACTATATCTATATCTTCGCAACCTAGTTAAAAAGGTGAACTTTTAATGACAAACTTTTACACCTTTACTTTTAAATCTATCATATTCTCTTAAAGGGTGTAAAGTCTTATTATAGAACCAACAAATGCTAATCTGTCCAGCATATTCTCTTAAAAATGGTGTAAAGTTTTAATATAAAACCTTCAAATGGTAATCAGCCCTTTTCACAACCAATAAATGTTATTTAGTCCCTTTGTACAACCATTGAATTGTGTACAATCCCTTAGATAACCAAAAAATGGTATTCAGTACCTTTTTACAAGCAATAAATGTTATTTAGTCCCTTTTTACAACCAATAAATGTTATTTAGTCCCTTTGTACAACCATTGAATTGTGTACAATCCCTTAGATAACCAAAAAATGGTATTCAGTACCTTTTTACAAACATTAAATGGTATTAATTCCCTTTTTACAACCAATAAATGGAGTTCAGTCCCTTTGTACAACCAATAAATGGTGTACTGTCCGTTTATACAACCAATAAATGGTGTACAATCCATTTGTACAACCAAAAAATGGTGTACAATCCCTACCATTAGATGGTGTACAATCCCTACCATGGTGTCCATCCCTACCAATAAATGGTGTACAGGCCCTTTTGAGAAGAAATAATATGACGAGTTGAGTTTATTTTCCTTTCAATCTGATATTTAAGAAGAAGAGAAAACTTGATTGCTCTCCAACTTGAGTTCTCTTCAATCCGTCCTAATCCGCCATTATCATTTTATACAACAACTTTTAAACATGTCACATTAATTCATCGCCCAGCAGTACACTTCCATTCTAACCATGTACTAATTCGCGCAAGTGAGCGTTTACTTTCAAACTTTGAGTTAACATTTCGTAGTTCACAGTTATTAATGCTTTAAATTTTCCTTTTTGTGTAGTGTTCCAATATTTGATTTCAGTAAACTTTAAGCTGGGTTACTGGTTCGAGACTTTGTGCTCTATTAGTATTTTTATATCATATTCATTACATGTGTGAAATATTTAAAGTATATACTTCGGAAAACTTCAATCTTAACAAAAAGAAAAAGTAAATTCTATTTGGAATTACTGGTTCGATTTTAGGACATTTTTACTCCCCCCCAACTGTCATATTACAACTAAGATTAAAAAACTTGATCGATTGTATGTTTTGATTGGAAAGTTTTTTTTTTTTTAAAGATTTTTAGAATAAAAAAAATGTGTTTTGAAACCAAACAAAATCAAAATAAATTTAGTTAAACGTGATGTGAAATATTTTTGTAATAAATAATATGCGCGCCTGTTTGATTCACATCCAGGGTTACCAAATTTAATGAGTTTTCTGATATCTTTCTAAACAACAAAACGATAAAAGTTCAATAAAAAATTTGTAAATAATTTTTAAAAAGTTTTAAAAATGTTTGAAAAGAAGTACTTTGATTTTACTGTAATTTCTTTAATAATTGAAACCGTCGGGGTTTAAACTTTAATTCTTTTTTAAATCATTTGAAAAAAGTTTAAAATGTTTAAAAGCCTAATTCTTTGATTTTACTGTAATTGCTTTGTAAAAGTGTTTGAGAGGAAGAAGATTATACGCCCTCAGTTTTATGATTGAATCCCTCGAGGAATTAAACTTCATATATTCTTACTTTTCTGTAAGTAAATCATACATGTAATTCTTTTAATATCTTTTTATGTCATCAATGTTGTTCCTGATTCTATTTTTCAGCCTTCTATCGATGTTGATGTCTGCTTGTTTACACAATTCTTCAACATGATCTAATAGTTTGAAATTGTCTGATAGCTTTCTTCCTTCTAATCTGCTCTCCACATGTGATTTACGTCTTAGATCCTTGACAGACTTCGGGCGCGTTCTCCCTTTTTTGTATTCTAATTTAAGTATTAACGAAAAATCAAGGAAAGAACACAACAGCAATTTAACACGATTTTAAAGACCTTTTTTTCCGTGAAAACATGAAAACATTCGACAGATAAGATAATGGAACTTCGTTTTGGATAAATGAAACCCTACCTGCAAAAATTTTGGGATACCTATTTTGAAATTTTTCTTATTATTCATTACCGAATATTTTAATTTTGTGGATTTTTATCGTTCATTAAAATGTATTTTCCACTCGTTTTTAGCGTAGATACATTGTGCGTTCATAGGAGACAAACAGTTATAGTACATAAAGAAAAGAAATTAGAAATATTGATTTATTTTTTCCAGCAAAAAATTATTAGAGGAGTATTCAACATGAAAAATAAACCACCTCGAAATTTATACGCAGGGTTTCATTTTTTTAAAGGAAAAACAAGTTCCAAGGAAGTGTTTCCATCCTGTCTTTAACCCTATAAAAGGCTGGGGGTCTGAATCTATGTATAGCCTGGGAGGGGGGCGTTCGGCGCCCCCCTCTAGAAAAAGGTCATAGAGAATAGTTATAGAGTTGAAATGCAATTTTTCAAGGCCAGCTCAAAGTTTCGTTCAAAGTTTCAAATTTCGTTTTGTTTTAAACAAATATCAATTAAGTGTGACACATTTTTCTACATGCATTTTTCAAGGGCTTTTCTAAACTATAGTGTTTAGATCTGTAGCTTTAGCCAGAAAAAGGTTATGGGCTATTTTAGATTCTTTTCCTAGACCGGATTTTTTTCCACTCTGTACCCTACCCTATAAATTAAAAAAAAATACTTTTTTAATAAAAAATCCTTTAAATTACTATTCATTTAAAGTCACAAAACTTTACGGTGATATTGTCAAAAATAAGAGTGCTAGGACAAAAAAAAACTACAGGGGGGACGCCAAACGCCTCCCCCACAGCCTGTTTAGGGTTAATGATCAAGTTGTAGCGGTTGAAAATCCACGAAACTCTGTTATGAAATCCGCAAGATCGTTATTAACAGCTTGCTGTTCGTGAATTTCTGATCTGCTTATGAATAAAGTAATACATTTCAAGGTTCCTGGTAAATTCTGTTTAAGATCCTCTCCTGTTCTTTCTCTTATTGTTGATTTTTTCTCCTCCCAACCCTGGTCTTCATTTATTCTTCTGTTTCTTGGTTGTAATCTTGGTAGGGTTAAATTTAATTGGTTGGATTTGTACAGATGAACTCCTTTAAATCACTTCAATAATGTTTTCAGATTCTAATTGCGTATTATTACGTAGAAATTAGATAATAAATAAAACAGATTTTTTCCACCCCCCCCCCCATAACCCAATAAGCCATTTTTCTTTACTTTAAAACTAAATTCGTAAGAATTTACTCATTTATTACAAAAAAGCGTTTTTTTTCTTAAAATAAATCTTGACAATTTCCCCCCCATTTTTAATTGGGTCCTATCGTATCTTTTCACCGATGCAAAGTTAAAGATTCATGAAGATTTGAATCAGTGATTTAGAATTTTAACCGGTGGTATGCAGTTCAGCGACCTCTCCAATTTATGAAATTTGCTATCATATTACATACATATGAGATACGGAAGAATAAGGACCTAATCGGTTCAGCCGTTTTAACGTTTATTGGACCCAAACCAAACAACATAATAGAATAAAAAATTATTTATAAGCCTTAAAAACTAATATTTTTGAATTTATTTATTAAGGATAAGAATTATATCTTTGGTATTATAATTATTTTCAACTTTTTACAGGGATGTTTTGTAGACAAAATTGGTCGAGGGAACCCGTGGTTAGGTAAAATTTGTAATTTTCCGAAAAAGTAGTTGTCACAATTTTATCGTCTTTTGAGATGAAAATGAGCAAATTTTTTCCCGAAAACTTCAAGAACGGGTGGTTATTTTACATAACTATCCCAAGGGACGTTAAGTAACTTAACCTCCCTCTGTTGGGGGCAATCATAGGTCGGTAATGTTGATCAAAAGGCGGTAAAATATTTTTTCTTCATATTTTTTCAATATTACTTCAAACAGGACACAATGGGTTCTCTGATTGAAAATATGATTTGATTATAAAGATGAGGGAATAATTTAGTTGTAAGTAATAATGGTTTTATTTATTATACAGGATGTTTTCATGGAAATTTATTCAATAATAAAAACAGATTGGAATTAGATTAATTTACAGAAAGCTCATTTCCACATAAATAGAAAATATAGAAAATGGTCCCGAAGTGCCGCTTCATTCATTCATTTATAATTTAATCATAGAGGAATATCTAAATATCTTGTGATTTTAATGAAGTAAAAGAAATTTCACGTAGAATTTCAACCTCTTGAACATTTCTTTGATGGAGATCTTGATTTTTCTTTATTAATTTAGTAGAAACTTAATACTCCCCAATTAATTGATTAAATATTTTTGTGATCTAAATAATACAAGCTAAGTACAGAAAAAAAGAATTCAAAATGCTGATTTAAAGACTGCAGCAATTTAATCGATTTTTTTTCTGAATATATCTTCTTCTTTATAATAAAACAAGACATTCATATATGTTGCGAATGCCGGCCTAACGGCTGGACCGATTGAGCTAACATTTTTGTGGACACTCATGGGTGGCCGGGGGGTGTTATAGGCTGAACAAATTGAAACATTTTTTTCAAAATTTTTTTTTCAAATTTTTACCACGGGAAACGCAGGGCACCGGCTAGTATCCAATAAGCTGTGGAATACAAGTTGTCATGTGTTTAAATAGCTTCATTCGGACAATACAATTTTTGCATGGAGGGTCACTTGAAATTACGCTTACAGTCTCTTAAATTGAAAGTTGTGACAAATTACCTGAGCGAAATTAATAACTTTAAAATGCAAGAAATTCACTGTATTCTGAGTTTCAATGTCAACATTATAGAATACAAAGCGATCTCATGACTCTTTTCTGCATATATAGAAATAAAAAAACAATAATCAAAATTTTAGATCCAAAAGATCTTTTGTTGTTGTCAAAATTATAACAATATCTATCTAAATATGAATTTGGCTTGTCTGGGCGTTTGTCTGTCTGTTTGTTTGTTTGTATCCAATAAACGTCAAAACGGCTGAAACGATAGGGCCCAATTTTTTTGTGGGACATTACGTGACCACAGGGAAGGTTTAAGAATGATAAAAATTTTAAGAAATGTTTTTTAAAGGTTTTTAATTTTGTAAATTGATTTTTAGCTGTGTTGTGACGTAAATCTTGATGAAAATATAAAGCTAATAAATCCGTAATCATATGTTTAAAACATTCCTTTGTAATTATAAGCAGTTAAGTAATACAATTGTTATCTAGAGAAAATCTGTTTAAAATAACGTAGAAAAATAATTACAAATGCTATTCATTATTTCATAATTTAAATTACCGTTATGCAGAAGATAATTTTTATATGTTAGACATTTTTATCGTTAGAATTTTTTAAAAATAAAAGATTTTTTAAAAAATTATATGTTATTAGAATATATTGTCGATGCTTTTCCTGGTTTCTCTATTTCTCTATGATGTATTTTAATTCGAAATCATGAATGTTAATCTAAAATTCTTGTTTGATATTTTCCAATTTTTCTGTATTTTCCAATAATAAAGACGTCAGAGACTTTAAAGGGACACTACACACTTTATATGAAATGGTTCTTTGTTGAAATATCGGTTTATAATATTTATGTTTGTACTTTTATTTTTATTTTAGCCTGCAGAATCATAAGGTATAGTAGATTAAACAAAAATTAAAAGTGTAACAGGTAATATAAGATTTTTTAATCCCTACATCTTTCAACTATATGTATTGTCGACCATTGATATTTAAAACTATGAAGTCTGTCAGATTAAATGATTATTGAAATATCGGAGATGAACACCATCTGGTTGAAAAGATATATAAAGTATAAAACGGGGGTGTGTGGCAAGGTCTCAGTTCCTTTTTAACAGTCATTGTCGTATACAATGAAGACGACTTTTCATTTCAATTTGATTTATACCAAGGTTTTTAACATGGATATACACATAAACATGGAAACAAATATTAGATGTCAATCAACATTTTCTGTTTTCTTGTAAACTCGTAGTTTGAGAACAAAATTAATTAGAAAAGTCGTCTTCATTCTATTGATATAATCGCCGACCACTATATATATCTAGAACTTTCAAGTATTGAAGTAATTTCCTCGTGAATTATCTACTATAGGAGTGAGAGGACTAGTTGGGGATGCAACTCCTTCAGCATAAAAAAAGTTTTAAAAATCCACAAAAAATAGTAAATTAAAAAAAAATGTTTTAACATTCCACAAAAAAATAGTAAATGAGGAAAATTAACAATTTCAATTTAGAAATTGTAATACTATCCAGGATAGAAATAGATAAAACTCGATTATAAAAAAATTAATCTAAAATTTAAGAATTTTTAAAAGATTAATTATAAATTTTTTCTTATTTTCTTTCCTTATTTTATTAGTACAATATTAAATTATCTCAAAACAGCATTACTTAGGTTTTTTCCAATCTCAATAAGCTTTAAAATGGTAAAATGATTAAAACGGTAATAATCATTAAGCTCATATTAATGGGAAGAAAATTCAAGAAATGTCGTAAAATTAGTTAAAATATTTAACCTGATAATGGATTTAACTCATTTCAGATTAAAAAGTAGAAATTTAACATTAGAAAACTAAATTTTTTGTTCAGTCCCCAAATAAGCTTTACTCCCTGGTTTATAAATATCAATCAAATTAAATTTGTTTCCACAAAAATTAATTCAGATAAGATATTAAAAGTTGATTGAAAAAATTAGAATTAGAAAAAAACTTAATTTTTACTTCTTTGAACTATGATTTATTATTAAAATTGTAGATTATCTTAAAAAATAGCATCTTCATGTTTTCCCTTTCTTTCCAAAACAGTGAAAAAAGGCAAAAAGTGACAATCATTGGACAGAGATAGTTTTGTTGAATGTTAAACGCAAAGAGAAAAGACTATATATTAGAATGGAATTTAGCCAATCTCTCGGTATGAATTTTGTCAGTCCCTTTCAGCCTGAAAGGGAGTTCAAAGTGAACAAATCATGTAAATGTTCACAAATTATATGCAGTAGAGTACATTAATACAGTATGTTCCCTAGACTATCCATTTCAATTTCGAATTTTTTAAAGCTGTTAAATAACTTTATAAAATGAATTAGGTGAATAAAAAAAACATCATTTGATTTATAGATATAACGGAAAATCGTCGTTTGTAAAGTGAAAGGCAAAGAGTCTATGTGAAATGATCATTGGTCAATTTAGAAACCAGCCTATTTCATAATTTGGTTTTCTTTTAATATTAATCTTAGCTTTTCTATAAAATGATGTTCCAGGGCCCAAAAGGTTATATAGCAAAAATATGTGAAGTACACCTGCAGTTTGGAAACAGCACAACAAAATGGCCGTTTTGCACTTTTTTCTAGTAAATTCCCCTCTTTAATATATTCTATTCTCTTTGGTTAAACGTTATTTTGGAATTCTCTCTTTTTGAAAATTTTGAAATCTTGAGCAATGTGCCAAATAAAACCAGCGCGGGATATTTTTTCGGTTATCCAAATCTCATAATTGAGAATTCCTGAGTTATGTGTTAAGCACTGAGAAAAAAACTTATTTTTCTAACTTTTTTGAACTTTTGAAACAATATATTTAAAAAATATATTTTAAAACGAACCAAATGCCATGTTTTACTGCAGCACCGGATCTAATAAACTGCGAGAAGTCGTTGATATATTACTTACCTCCGGTTCAAATCCTGAATCCCCGATTCAAAGTTAAAGAGTCACTAGGATTTAGGTAAAAAAATGGAGAGTGAATCAGTGATTCAGGATTTGAACCGGTGGTAGGTAGTTTAGCGATCCCTCCAATTTGTTTTCGATGACTTTTTTTTACATTTCTAGGATTGAAAAGTTTTTCTTAAAAATCATCTTTGTTTATTTTTTATCATTCCTGAATCAGCACTAGAAGATCGGTCTAGATCTGAGTATAGATTTGAATTTGTTTTTCTTAATTCTTTCTTTTGGGTTTCCCAGATAGAAGACTTGCTAGGTCTGTGTGGGGAGGGCAGGGTTAAATGCCTGAAACATTTTACTTTTTCGGAAAAAATTATAAACATGCTTTTTTAAAAAAGTTGTTGCTTTTATGAAAACATAAGAATAAACAGTTCTCCACAATTTATGAAAAAATTACTGTATCTAGGCGTCAGTTAATTTAAACGCATCCTTTCAAATGATGGAGATATCCTTATTATTTTGTTGCAGATTTGTGCAGCAAAAATTAAAATCAAAATAAATAGGGCGATTATCTTTTGAAATACAGGACCACTAAAAGAAAGTATGTATTAATGTAAAGTATTCATTGTTCAACAATTAAAAGCGATTAGGGTAAATTAACAGGGATATATCTGACATCCTTAATTAGTCAAACTGTTGTTAATCGGAAATGGAGGTTCACTTGAAATTACGCCTTCAGTCAAGCTTTAGAATGAATTTTTAGCAAATAAAAATGTTTTCCTGTTTAAAGGTCTAGGGTTCCTTGTCTCCTGCTTCTGTTTAATACTGAACATATTCACACTTTTATCCAGCTTCTTGAGAGCACGATCTTTAATACTCTTCTTTATCTTGAGTTTCCCAGGCTCAGGTTCATCCTTCTCATGCTTTATCAGTTTTGACAACTTTTTTATCGAGAAACTTCTTTTGTGAGAAAACTCGTTCGAACCATTTGGTTTCATTAGCTGAGAAATCGATAAGATTCGCTCCTAAAAGTTAGGAAAGATTTCCAAACAAAAATTCTTTAAGTTTTTAAAAATATTGTTTGAAAATTGTATGCACTTAAAAATGTGATACAACGCATAAAATGGCGTAAGTTAAAAAAGTTGTTTATTTATCTTTTTTATCAAAACTTCAAATATAATCTAAATTGGACTAAGGCAAACAAAGTTTATTCAAAAAAAGTATTTTTGCCTTTTAATCCCTTTCAGACGGGAAAAGCTTTTTTATAAGTAAAGTAAAATTTTCATAAAAGCATATCTATTCTACATTTTGTACATATAAAGTAAACAAAACTGTGCATATTTTCCAGCAATTTGTCAAATTAAAAAGTCTCATTTTTAATTGATTCATTGATTGATTGATTGAATGATTGATGTAATGACTAATCATATTCCTTTCCTTATCTTTCTCCGATTCAAACCTTACGGGGCATTCACTTCGCGTAGGCCGAAGAGAGCGCAACATTTTTTAGATATAAAACACTTCAATAAAATGCACTTATAAGACAGTAATGTTGTTAAAAATCTGTGAAATTTTTTGAGATTCTCAAATCAAATTTTAGTTCACTTTCTGAAAGTCCTGAACAAAAATGGAAAAATAAAAAAAAGTTCTAAAAAGTTACAAGACGGTCACTAAATCACTAGAATGTCCCAGGATGAACTGGTTAAATATCCCGGGATGAACTGTTTGAATAACGGATGAATATATTCTGGTCTGACCTTGCTACTGAAGCTGTATCTCCTACAGGTGGTGTAGACTGTAGAGCTGTAACTGGACACCTGTATACACTATATACCAGGATACCCCCGTTATATAACAGACATATTACTCATAGCAAAATTAATATTTTTTGTTCTAGCTCAATATATTAACTTTGGTCTGGGTTAACAATTAATAAAAATTCGTATTTTAATCCAATTTATGAATGGATTTCATGAATAAAAGAGAAGAAATAAAAATGAGTGAATCAATTAAAAAATGTTATATATACTTTAGGTTTTTAATTACATTGAGTGTCGTAAAAACTTGTATTTTGAGAGAGGTTTTAACACACAAGGATTAAGATTTAATATATATTTATATATATTTATATATATACATTAATAAGAAAATATGAAAAGGTTCTAGCATAATTTGATCGCACTTTTTACAAAAAAAGACATTTTCAATGTTAAAGCTGTTTTTCCAGGCGATATCGACACCCTTTAAAAAAACTTAAAACTTAACAAACGGATAATTATAGTACATGAACTAGAATACTTGATTCAATTGATCAAACTAAATCTATGGAATGAATTGATCGAAATGATCAACCTGCATCTATAGAATGAATTGATCCAATTGATCAAACTAAATCTCTGGAACGAATTGATCCAATTGACCTATAGTTGAATGAATGGTGCAGTGCAGGAGGATGATTTTAGTATTAATTGTTTGAAATAAATCCAATTTATTTTCATTGTTTGCGGAACAATTTTATGAACAAAACTGAACAGTATACTGTGAACAGAGTGCAGGATGTCCAAAAAATCCATTGTTAAAGCTCAGAAAATATCTAAAGTATTTTTCTTTTGATACGTCACAAGTGTGTTCTACGAACTTCTTCTTACAATTCTGATATTTTAATCCTTATATTTTTGCAACCCGATATCTTAGACATTTAATGTTTCAAAAAATTAAATCTGCTAGATCAAATTGCCAAAGTTTGAAGTATCACGGTTTATAAACTCAGGTTACAAAGATTACCAAATTTGACATAGTTGAAAGAACTCAGTTCCTTAAAATTATTGAATATATTCAAGTCCCATTGTAATTGATACATTTTTAGAACTGAATATTTTATTTGAGCACACTGTGCTGTGTATAAATGTTATCTGATGTCAACAAAATTTTCCGCAAATGCAATCAAGGGCGTTTTCTAAATTTAACAGATACACACTGCTAATAGAGAAAAAATGTTTACAGAGTAGAATAGAATTGAAACGTATAATATTCAAAATTGATTTAAAATATAAATTAATAATATGTTTAAATTCTGTTTCATATCTAATTTACATGTGTGTCTGTTGAAACAAAATTAGAAATCTTGGATTTATAAAACTTGTCAATTAAGGTTTAAACCATTCAAGCTTGAAATTTAGCTTTAAATCATAAAATATCCTTTATTCTAAGTATTACTAAATATCCTGTTTAAATCAAACACATTTTTATGCTTTAGGATATACATAAGATTATTAGGAAGTAGAACATTATACATTTTAAACTAAAGTTTAAAATCTTACATGTTTTCAGATACAGAGCGTCCCATATACAGATCATATTGGATTAATCTCCAAGCTTAAATTCGCACATAATACTCGAAAAACCTTGTATTTTATAATGCAAGACATTTAGTAAAATAGGCTTCTGCCTTTTTAAAAAATGATTCATTCTTTTTAAATTTTCTGATTAGTCCCGTAAATCTTCATTAAGCGCTTTAAAAGATCTAATATAATGTACGTGAAAGAGACGTGAAACTAAAGTATATTGCATGTAAGATCGAAATATTTTTGTCGTCATTACTGTGGGTCGTCGCTTTTCGTGCAATATGACGAGAAGCGACGACCCACAGTATTTCTAAAAATGTCGTCATTACTATAATCTTTCAAGCGTGTCTTTTATTATAAATAAAGACACGGTCAATTTTAAAACCATTTTCTAAGTCCTTTTTCTAAGCCCCCCCCCCCCCTAGGCTATACCCAGATTCAGACCCCCCAGCCTTTATACGGTTAATGGTAACTAGCTCCTCTTGTTAAAAAAACTATCGAGAGGATGAAAAGATATTTAAATTTCATCATACGTGTACGTAAAATCAAAGCTAGAGAAGCTAAGAGGTCACAATGTCGTACCAGTAATATCAAATAAATACTACCTTACCCATCTATCTAGTTTGCTGTGAACAAAGCAAAAATGTCGAGATTTAGAAAGAGAGAAAGAGAGAAAGAGAGAAAGAGAGAAAGAGAGAGAAAGAGAGAGAAAGAGAGAGAAAGAGAGAGAAAGAGAGAGAAAGAGAGAGAAAGAGAGAGAAAGAAGAGAGAGAGAGTAAATTCTAAACTTATATTATTTATAGATTTCCCTAAATATTACGGAAACCCCTGGAGCGGCCGGAAACCCCTAGGCGTCTTGTTACCAAGTAAAGAAAGTGAGATCGGACTATTTTAAAGGGTGCACTGTCTGCACATTTAACAATGCTTATTCAATTTCCCCGTACATAAACACATGTACAATATATGGTGAATGATGTACATTTTACATTGTATAGTATGGTGATTAACAATGGAATGTATGTTCACCTCAAATGTAAATGGCAAGTAAAATAAAATCTTATTGAAGAGCTTTTGAGAAGAACTTAAATGTTTTGAATTCTTAATATGTAACCAAATATATTTGCATTTCTCATAGTGCGTAAAATCATATGTACGTGTACGCACACATGGGTCCAAACCAGTCTAGTGTAATCGTGCCGCATACACATTTACTCGTACCAGCCCGACTAGGTAACCCAGTGTACGGACACGGTGTACGTTGAGTATCATCTGGTAAATTATATAACTTGTACAGTATGGTGAATAGTATTTTTATATTTGAAAATGTGAAGTAGTAATTTCTGTTTTTCTGTTTAATTGTCCGATCAAGACTCAAACCCGGCCCTGAACCGATTTGCCTCAAATTTAATAGATAGAGCCGCGGGACTGGTCTTATTTCTCCGAGATAAAACAAAAGAGAAACTGGGGAAGAAAGTTTTCAGAAAAGTTTGAAGAATTGGTGAAAAAAAAGATGAAAAGATGGAGAATTTTCAAACTTTTCTGAAACATCAACAATACCATATTTAGCATACCTTCGTTACCTACAGACTTATCTTCGTTAGCAAACATTCACACTTTCAACCAAGTCATTTTTCACTTGTATTTTCACTGTAAACAAACTGATTTATCTCAAAAATTCTAATTTTATCCATTTTATATCTTTGAACTCTGATACTTTTATTCTAACAGAAATTGTTGTTTAAATATCAAATAACAGAAAATTCAGGAAAAAGAAAATTAATCAGTCTCTTTGATCTAACTAACATGCATGTAGGAATTAGAAAAATGCAAGGAAGTAGTAGGTACAATGCCTACTTCATAAAATACAATCATTGGAAAATCAGATTGGATTGTGGAGAACATAAACGTGTGAAGGAAGCTTATGATATATATAAATAAATTTTTATATCAATAATATATATGTCTATATACATAGATAATGTTATAATATATTTTCTAGTTCACAGTTTCATTTCCTGTCCTCTACTAAACCTTCTACGCGTGTTTTATCTTAACAGCGCACCTGCTTTAACATTATTTGCAATATATTGCGCGCTAACTTATTTTCATCGATTTATTCTTTTAATTAAACATTGCATTCGTAACGTATAACGTAATTATATGTTTCGAAGTTTATGATCTTTTTTAATAACTGCAAACTAGACATTACTGGTAGGACTTTGATACCTCGGTTATCCTCTAGTTTTAATTTTACGCACGAAAACAGCTAAATTATCTGGTTGTAAATTAAAAATTAGAAACATTTTTGATTTTTGCTTTATAACAAACGATGTCATGGTTATAAGCATATTAGATTTAATGTTAATTTAGTTTTAAGTGTAGCTCAACACTCCAATTTAATTAAATACCAACCTTATTTTCTAACAAGTAATTAAAATATTAATATTAAATTATTAAATTAAAATATATATAATATGATTTCTTCATTCATTCATAAAGATTTTTTCTTTTTTCCTTTCTTCATTTATCTGCAAAAAAATGACAGTCTTCTACAGTTAACTTCGACGTTTTATTTAATTTTAATCAATTAGTGTTTCACGCACCTCTCACCCTGTAGTAAAAGTAAATTCAACCTAAGTCTGACCGCGTCAACCTTGTTGCACTGGCTATAGTCTTATTAAGTGTCTGCTTTATTTACCCAATGTCAAGGCGATACAGTACAAACCGGGACCGGAAAGTTGACCCGGCTCGGAAATTCAAATGTACTACGGCTGCGCATTACAGGTTTAGGTTGCGTTGATTTCCAGAAAATATCTATGCGGAGAAAACTTTTAAACTTTTAAACTTTTAAACTTTTAAAACTCAAAAATACTTAAGGAATATTTTTTGGGGATTTAAGAACCAATTATTCCTAATTTCAATCTTCTTAATTATGCTTTAAATATTTTCTATCGTTCACATATTTTACATACTTTGCTTGTCTTTGTGTTTGTTTGTATCCAATAAACGTCAAAACGGCTGAACCAATCGGGCCCAAATTTTGTGTGGGACCTCGCTTGAAAGGGTTTTGGATGATCAGAATAAAAAAAAATTACACCCAAAAAAATTCTATTTTCATAAATTTTTTTTATTCATGAAAAAAAACTTTTTTGTTATTGTTTTATAATATATACAAAAGAGAAGATGTTCACAGATTAGAAGTTGAAATTACTTGATATGTATCAAGTGTATTCAGTATATATATATATATATAAAACGAACAATATTTGTTATGATAAGTTGGTATAAAAGTTTAAAAACTCTATTATCTATAAATTGGCAAAAAATGTGCCAGGAGGTTGCCAATTCCTTTCGAACTGCAGATAGTGCTCAAGATTAACGCTATTAATTTTAAGATAAAAAATTAAGCCACAGTTCAAGACGTTGCAAAACTTTAAAATCCGCGCGGTCTTGCAAATAGATTCATAATTTTCATAACTGTCTGGATCTGTGTGCAATGGAACATAATTACAAATACAACAATCTTTGATTGTCAAAATACAAAAGATCTTTTTCTCACTTACATTAAGTTTTCTTGGTTTTCTTCCAGCCACCAACCCCAAACCAACCAAAAGAAAAGACTGACCCATTCATGTAGAACAGCTAAACATCGTCTTTCGTCCATATTTTCACTAAAATTGTGAAGATCCTGAATTTTCACTTTTATCACAAGTTTAATTTCACATTTACTCATAAAGAAGGGATCGTTCACAAGTAGTATTGAGTCAAGTTTTGGAATTTAAGATGAATATTTAAAAGTCTCCCAATACGTTCCCCCTGACGCCACCAATTAAAATCCTCTGTGCTTCTGACTTTTTAATTTCCTACTTCCCGGGAATAGCATGATCAGATACCTTTTTTTTAATGTTTTTCCATTTAAATATTTTGTTAATTTGACTAAACCTGGAGTCATGTCAAGTCCCTTACAAAAATTCAATTAATTTATTATTGCCCTTTAACCTTTTGATAAATCTAATTTTTCAAATTTTTTTATCAAGATAATTGCAAACACTGAACATTCCCTTTATTTAAACTTTTTATCTTTCTTTAAACATTGTATTCACTTTCACACAGAGTCAAGAGAAAACAAATACTAAGGTGAAGCCTTACAACTCAAGTTTAAAAATGTCATTATTAGTTTTTTAAAGAAAAAAATCCAAAATAATTTTTAAATTCTTTAAAAGTAATTATCGTTTAAATATAAATCTAATCATAAAAAGGCATTTTTTCTGAAACTTAAAACTATAAATTTTCATTTCTGAACATCTGTATCAGTACTAAAATTTAAATTTTTTGTTGAAATAATTTTTTAATTCCTCCTTTTCATCATATTATTTTCTTATCTTGAAATTGAATAAAAATTACGATGCAATGACTACTTAAATTTGAATATTTGAGAATGAATGGGGGGGGGGGAGATAGGAGGGAGAGAACTGACACCATAGAGAATAGAATATATAGAGAGGAATTAAAAGAATCTCTCGGTATGAATTTTTTCAGTCCCTTTCAGCCTGAAAGGGAGTTCAAAGTGTACAAATCATGTAAATGTTCACAAAGTATATGCAGTAGAGTACATTAATACAGTATGTTCCCTAGACTATCCATTTCAATTTCGAATTTTTTAAACTGTTAAATAAACTTTATAATGAATTAGGTGAATAAAAACATCATTTGATTTATAGTTATAACGGAAAATCATCGTTTGTAAAGTGGAAGGCATAGAGTCTATGTGAAATGATCATTGGTCAATCATGAAACCAGCCTATTTCATAATTTGGTTTTCTTTTAACAATAATTTTAGATTTTCTATAAAATGATATTCAAAGGCCCAACAGGTTATATAGCATAAATATGTGAAGTACACCTGCAGTATGGAAACAGTACAACAAAATGGCCGTTTTACACTTTTTTCTAGTAAATTCCTCTCTATATATTCTATTCTCTATGGCTGACACTTTTAAGATATTTCTGAGAAACAAGAGGGTGTTTAAGCTATAAAATATAAACTCTAGAACTTTTTCTCTGTAGTGTCTTTTTTTGCCGGCGTCATTTTCCAATTCAATTTAAGCTGTTCTGATATATCCTAGACGCAGCGCTAGGCCCCTTCTCCTGACTCCTGACCCTCTTGAAAATTACCTCTGCAAAAATTAAATTAAAGATTTCGTATAGCGCCAGAAATCAAAACGTCCTTTTTTCCAAGGGTTCTTTGCTCTGTTTGATTTTTTTTTGTGAATTTGCAGGGTACAGGGTGTCCCAAAAAACATGGCAATTCTGTGACGAATTTGATATCGTCTTTGTTATTAATTAGCATTGTAATTGAAAAGGGTAAAATACTTTAAAAGTGTGTTTAAAATGTCTCCGCAAGATGAACAGTGAAGACGGACAAGTTTACTCCGTTTGTGTACTGCAATTTTCTTGTTTTACTAAGTATAACCGTATGATGCAGTTAAAACATAAACAAACAAATTGTGAACATAGCAGACGAAACTCTTACAGATTACAGCTTTCTCAGTAGGTATCACTATACTAAATCAAAGAATTATTTAAAAAGACGATATCGAATTCGTCACTGAATTCCCATGTTTATTGGGACACCCTGTATTACAGCATTTCTGTTTCCTGCAACTCAAACTGTCATATTCGGTATGCAATTTTAAAAACCATGGTGGGTAAACGTGGATATAACCACAGTTAAACTCAAATATAAAAATAACTTTAGACGAATTTTTGTATTGTTTAAAATAAATATTTTTTTTATATTAAAAAGTTAAATTTTCAACATTGTGCTTTAGTAACTTGCACAGACAGCTTTAAATTCAAGACGACATTATAAAAATTCTTCCGATAGCCTAAAATGTTTGAGTTTTACTGAACTATAACTTTACTAGATGGGTAAATAGACAATTAAAATTGTAGATTAAGGTTTAGACTATTTTGGTAAATCATAAAAGGACATTTTGTCCATGCTAATGTAGAAAACAAATATCTTTCTCCCAAAATATTTATTTTATTAAATAAGTTTACAATTATTTAGTAATCAGAATAAATTATGACAATTATAATCTACATTTACTGGCTCCCGATATATAAACAGTGTATGAGACTCTGGTGAAATGTACAGTTGTACAGTTGTACAGTTGTAAAGGAACAACCAATTGTTTATTTTCAAAATGAGTGATGAAATACAAAATGCAGTACAATACATAATTAAGTACAGTTACAGCTTCAGTACTGAAAACGTATTAGTACGGAGTACGGGAAAGGGAATTGTACAGTACATAAGCAGGATCAATGTATACATTTCACATTGTACAACAAGGTATGAATATGAAGATTAAAATGTTAGTCAGACGCTTTGACGGAACAGATGTTTGCAGATATACAGGGTTACCCACAAAAAATGAGTCTTCAGGCGCTACTTTTCTTTATATTCACAATTCAATGCTAGACAGAAAATAATTTAACCTGTATTGTACTGCAGCTGTTTTCCCTTCCCTTGTATTGTATTGCAAATTAAAGATTCTCAAATGCAAATAAGATTATTAGGTTTGAATTATAAAATCTTATGCTAGCACAAGAGAGACAAGGTTGTATTGGAGCACTTTACATAATCAGCCATCAAGTACTCTACAAATATTAAGGATTTAGTTTTGTAAATTAATTTTACTTTTTCTTAAGAAAATCCGTACATGTTCTACAAAAGATTTAATTTTTAAACAACTAGCTGTACATAAACGGTAATTTACAGGCTAGTTGTAACACTATAACTCCAGCTGTATTCTATATGTACATGTTGTACATAAATCAGCAGAAGCTGTGACACTGAGCTGGGTGAATGTACTGCAGGCTCAAGCAGCGTCGTAGACAAGAAGGACTTCTCTTCACTACTTCTAAACATAATCATAAATTGAGAAGAACTCAGTTTCATTTATTGTCTAAATCAAGGTTATATAGCAAGGAAAGTTATTTCAGAGTTATACGCATCTTTTTACTGCAGTGTACTGTCTCTGGAAGGTAATGTAAACACAAGATGGATGTCGAAGACTGACATGGGATTTCACATAAAAAATCAATGAAATATTCTGGTCAAAAGAAACTATTATTTGAATTATCAAAATTATTAAAATTTAATGCTTTCAACCTCCTCGGATACTAAACGAACACTGATGCATCTATTCTTGTTTACAAATTCCGCCCAGAGAGAACTGGTTTCAATATGTATGCATAGTATACGCAACTGCAATTAACTTTCCTTGCATTATAATCTTGGTCTAAATAATAGTATTACAGATTTAATTAGATATTTACTTGCAAATATATTGTCAATTTTTAAGTGTTCATGAATTTATATAATAATTTATATTATTAATGTTGGTTAATTAGACAATATTTGAATATTTGTTAACATATTCTGTTTTAAAACAAACATAAAATAAATGCAATCATCTCCAAATAGCTCTTATTAATAATCCATAAAGAAGTAAGTAAAATAATTTAAAGTTTGAATTCAAAATTATAATATTTTGATAAATCAGTGTTTTTTCTTCAATAGTGCTTTATCAATGTAGCGTTTTATGAGTCTATAGCGTACACCATTTCAGGCAACTAAAGCAAGTTTGATAGCATTAATTAAGAAGCTAAAGTCGGCCAAACGGGACAATTTTTTGTTCAAATATTTTTCAAAATAAAAAAAAAATCGATTTTTTTCAATTTGAAAATGTTGCCCCGAAATGTTTTTTATTAACTCAACGGATAAAACCTTGCACTTCAGCTATAGTATAATAATATATATAGGGTTTCCGTACAATTTGCTGTGACGTTTTTGGACTGCTGAAGAACTAGTTTTTGCGTAACAACAATAATAAAGATTGTAAACAATAACACAAATGATAAACAGACATCTGGCATTTCTGGCGTTAGATGAAGATTCACCGTATACTAACTCATGTTTGTTTACATTAGATCTGCTGCCTTTGTTCAGCAGTCCAAAAACGTCACAGCAAAGTTTACGGAAACCCTATCGCCCCCTCCTTCTATTCAATTCTCCTTGGTATATAGTATCACATCAATATCCCTGGTGTACCGTCCCAATTAACTTATTAAGTATGTTATGTGTGTATACTGTATACATTGTACAACTAGTTTCAGTTGTAGCTAAAGGTTTGTTTATTACTCCAAATAAAACATAGGTTAAAATAAATTATATTTAGTATGACATTTTTATAAATCTGGAAAATTTTGCACATTATTTTTCTTTAATAACTCAAGCCAGACTTAGGGAAGTTTAGTGCTATGAACCAAAAATGATGATAATATTGAATAAAAGTTATACATTTCAAATACTGGAATAAGGCTTTTTTGTTGTGCTTTGTCACGTATACGTTTCAGTTTTAAGTTTTAAGTTCTGTGGTTTACTACTGTTGTGGTAAAGAAATTGACTCTTTGCACCATTCTCAAATGTTCAAATCCCTATATCTTTGCAACCTGATGGTGGAAACCTTTGGAAGACTCATGTCCTTTATTCAAAATAAACAAATAAATTGAGATAAACATAAAGTTTGATATTAAATTAATTCTTAAGATAACAATGTCCTTGTTGTAAGCCTGTAATGTATCTAGTTCTAACTGTATCTACTTTATTATTATTATAATTAATAATTATCTTCTTAAATACAGATGTCACAATATGAACACAATAAAATGTCATGACATTTACATTGGCATTCAATATTTATTTAAGAATTCTCTCTCTATTTTTTCTTTATTATTATTATACAAACTATAGTTTTAAAAACAAAATAACGTGAATACAACAAATTGTTTATCAAACTATCCAAAGCCTTTTTAAAATATCGATTATAACGTAAATTTTTTAACTGTTTTAATATTTCGATTTTGTTAACAAAATATCTTACATAAAAAGCTTAAAAGTAAACTTACGTGGTCTAATCTGCAGCGCAGAGGACGTCAGGTTTTGATAGATTCTCTTCTCATTATTCTCATCCCTATCCTCTTCATCCTCTGCATTCTCCTCCCAGAACCTCCTTGGATAGTGCTTAGTGTAGATCTGGTTGGTTTGAGAATCCTTGGCCATCTTAGTTTTCATGTTTACGCTTCTCTGTGTCTCTGTAGGGATAGACAGCATCTAGAGAAGATAAAGATACAGTGAGAACCAACATTTGTGGAATGAATGTCGTTTTTTTTATTGTTTTGTAATATTATGTCGCGATTTTTTATAAATAGTTGAATAGTTTAGTTCTTATAAATCAGGGGGCTAAAACGTCATGTGTGTGTGTCTTTACCAATAGAGTGTGTGTAAGGAATACCGAACCAAAGGCGTGTACTGTAGGTATATATAAGAATCTCGGTATTTGTACAGTCTAGGGGAGTACATTTGTTTATTGTTAATTGTTTACCTAAAAAATGTTTAATATGCATGTAGTATATTATTTATATATTTAAGTCAACAATATAAAGCCAAATTTTCATGCAAAGAATATAATTTGATTAAAGTTTACAATGAACTGCAAAGCAGTGCGGCTGGCTTTCTCATGCCAGACCAGCGCCATTTCCTTTTCCTTTATTCCTATTCCCTGTTATAAATACAATTCATAATATAATAAGAAGCAAGAAGATGAAAAGAATTTCCGATTTCAATTTTTTGGATTCTTTTTTTCACATATTTTGGAATAATAAGTAGGATTTGTTATTTTTATCTTCTTTATCCACCTATTTAAGTCAATTACAAATATTAATTATAAGGTATAACTTATAGCATAAGAAATCAGCCGCTGATTAAAAAATTACTAAAGTTTGAGATACTTGTTTGGGAGCCTGGTTTGAGATACTTGTTTGGGAGCCTGGTTTGAGACGCCTGTTTGAGAGCCTGGTTTGAGAACCTTGTTTGGGAGCCTGGTTTGAGACACTTGTTTGGGAGCCTGGTTTGAGAAACTTGTTTGGGAGCCAGGTTTGAGATACTTGTTTGGGAGCCTGGTTTTAGACACATGTTTCTGACCCTTTTTTAACTTTATACTGATTACAGACAGCGATTAGACGGGCATTTATTGGACTCAATTCTATCTCAGACAACGTTTAACTTTTTGTGAATAATTATTGTGTCTTGATCAAAAAAAGCGTAAAAGTGGGATAAAAAATTAAACTTTTGTAAAAATAGAATTTGACGGAGAAAAACATATTTTGAAGTATAAATTGTATGTTCGGAGAAACTGTTCTAATTTGTTTGTTATTCATATCAAAATAACAAAATAAGTCTAAATATTTTTACCATGGAGGTATTAGAAAATTAACATATTGTGGAAGGTTATGTTCTGCATACTTTTGAACCTAATTTTTTCTATATTCCGAAACATTTTATGGGATTGGTGAACAAATTGTTTGACTCAAAATTTCCATGGTGCCTTTAACTTTTATTTCTTAATTTTTAACCTATAAATTCACTGATCAGAAAGATAAAACAAATATATCTCTTACATCGTTTTTGAGAGGATTGGAGCTTTAGAAAGGTTTCTCAAAAATCTGAGAAATAATAAAATAATAATAATAATAATACAATCGGGTTTATCTAAACATTTTCAGAACCAAAAACTATCGTTTCAAAATAATAGTTTCTTTGATACGCATTTTCATTATATTTCTCTTAAGATACAAATACTGCAAAACAAACTTTAACAGGATAAAGTTTTAAATAAAAATCACTTAAAAAAGCAGAATCATTTGAAAATTAGTTAACAATCCCTTTTTCTTATTACCCATCCTAACCTGGATGTCTCTGAGGAGTGTATCATGTAGGCTGGAGGTAGGGATCATTAAACCATCTTCATCAGTTAGATCTTCACCCAGATCCAAACTTAACCTTGGAATTTCTGTATTCAAACTCATGCCCGTAGCTGGGATCTCATCTCCAGTTCCTCTCCAGTACTGAGGAAGATAATAAATCCTATTCTCCATGTCTATATCTTGAGCTGGACCTGGGTGTTGACGGGGTATTCTCTTCAGGACGCTTCTCTTCTCCTGGATTCTGGGTATCCGTCCTGACTCCTGGTGCAGGGTTGGATGGCTGCTCCTGCTCAGATGGATGGGTTGGGTTGCAATCCTTAGCTCCTCCTCATCCACCAGGAGATCAGGATCATACCCTGGTAGCTTGGAGTAGACATCAACTTCAGGTTCAAGGCTTCCTGAAAGGGAGTGTTCATTATTTATCACAAGAGGGTTGGGACAAAATACGCATACATATATTAAAGAAATTGAGATTCATATCTCAAACTTGAATCATTTGATCTAACAGAATTCATATTTTGAAATCTTAGAGCAATGACGTTGAGATGCAAAGAGATAAGAGTTGCAATGCCTTTACTTTATCCGTTTTCCATTTATAAAACCAGTTTTTTTGCTTGATAAAATCCATCTTCGGCATTTGTATTTAGATCTATACGTATTTAAGCATGTTCTAAATAAAACAGGAACTGAGAGAGCAAGTTTATATTTTCCTATGAAATTGCATAAATAAATGTGTATTACAAACTACAAAATAAAAAATCAATCTGAACTTCTAAACACATTAAAATCTGCCGCTGAAAATAATAGATTTATGATAGAGAAATTTTATAAAAAATTATTTTATGAAAAAAACATATTTCTTCGTGAAAGTTTTTAAAAATGTTGAAAATAAATCACCAATTTATCGTCTGGACAACTAAATTAATGAGATAAAAGATTAATTTAAAAAAAAACTTTTAAAGTTTTGAAAAAATGTTTTTCTACAACAGGGTTACCCTGTAAAGGATGACCTTGTAAAGATAATCTGAAACTCTTAAAATATGACGATTCCAAGAAAAGCTTTAGTTTTCTAGCTTGAAAATAGTTTTTTTATTGCTTAAAAACAGACGAGACCAAATAGATTATCAAGTACTATAGGTGGTAACAAAGAAATGGACCAATTATACACGACGTCATAAGTGTCAAATATAAAACAAAATTTTCTCACATTAATTGACATGTTTTCCAAAATTAAATAAAAAAGTGTAAAAACAGAATATAAGGAACACATAGAATTGCACTTATTTTACTGTCAGATAATTATTCTAAAATGGTCACTATTATTAATATTTTTCTCGGACACATCAAACTTAGTTGACACTTGTGACGTAAGAATACAGCTGTACTGCGTGTGTACAAATTCTACGTTGCCATCTATTGCACTATTTGGACTAGACAAAGAAAGAAGCAAGTTAACAGTTGCAAGGAATAATGAATATAAGAAACAGACAGTATACATTCCGTACGTTTGGCTCTCTTTGTGGGTAACCCTGTATCCAGAGAGAAGGATTTTTTCTTTTTTTGTGAACCATGGAAACAATATGTCTGATTGTTTAAAACTCTTGTTTTTAAACTTACTTGAACTGACAAAGTTAAGAAGACCAGAAACCAGAAGAAGGAAGGATAAAGAATACATTAATTATATTCTGAAATATTTAACCAAACCTATCAAAATTAAGTTTCAATAAACATAGCTTTTAGTCGTAAATCAATAAAAAATGCATCCTCTGCCAATAATACTTAGTTAGTTGAGAGCAGTTGAGGAGTCAACACCTCTCTCTGGAGGAAAGCATGCAAAATGTCTGCTAATTATAAGAGGACTAGGGCCGAATCCCTTATAGAACTTGTATGTTCGAGAGGAAACCTTTTAGGTTCCCGTTTGATAAATGTGTGTCAAATCTACTAGAAACATCGAGAATGGGTTTACTCTCTTTGATTATTGGAGATGTCAAGTCTACTAGAAATATCAAGAACGGGTTTACACCCTTTGATTATTGTAGATGTCAAGTCTACTAGAAACATCAGGATGTTAAAAGTCTACTAGAAATATCGAGAATGGGTTTACACCCTTTGATTATTGTGGATGTTAAAAGTCTACTAGAAACAAAAATTGGATTAGACCCTTTGATGAGTGATAAATGTGGATGTCAAGTCTACCTGCAACATCGATAACGGGTTTACACCCTTTGATTAGTCTGGATGTCAAGTGTATTAGAAACATCAAGAATATGCTGGAAAAGTCTGTATGTAGTTAGCATGTATTTTAATTACGAGCTGACTTGTTCTAAATATTGCTTACATTTTTATTGTTACCAAAATTTGATACTTTTCCTGAATCAACTTTTTAAGTGCAAGAAATTTATTTCTGAAAGAAAAATATTATTAAAAGTCTGACTATAGATTTCTTTAAAATAGCAGGTTTATGAAATTGGAGATTATGAGAGTGAAAAATGAATACATCTAATATCATTCATAACAAAACAAACTATACCATTAAAGTATGTAATATGTAATATATGTATGTATATTAAATGTGTGTAAATAACTCTAATAATAATAATAATAATATAACGTTTGCAAACACTTCAAATCAAGACGACATTTTAAATACGCACCTGAATAAAAATGAAATTTTAAAGCATCAGTTAAATAATTCAAGCGAGGACTTTTTATATTTTACAAAAAAATATGTTATCTATAATGGAGTTGAGTCTTTGCCACAACCTTCATTTTTCTAATCCCTATATCTGTGCAACTTGATGGCTTAAATCTTTGATATTTCAAACTTAGATTTTTTGATCTACCAGAATTCAGAGTTTGAAATATTTAAGGTCTACGACATTTGGTTGCAGAGATATTGAGATTATAAAATCAAAGTTTGTGGCAACGACTCAATTCCTTTGTATCAAACATTTAAAAAACTAGGTTCTTTAAAATGTTAAAAAAAACAAAAAAAACATTTAAAGTTGATGAAAAGTTTGAAAAATGTGATTTTAAGATATTATCAAACTCGATAAAACATTTAATACACTTAACCGGTCCTTTCTCTTTCGCCGCTAAAACTCTTTTTGATCCTATGATACAATTTTTATACAAAAACTCTTTGTACTTTTATACTTTGTTTTTACTAATTAGAAGGAAGTGCAAACCAATAAGAAAAATGAATTATAGGAATAAAGAGAAGAATGCAAAGTATTAAGATAGAGAAGAGTGGATAATAGAAAGATAGAGAAGAATCAATAGTAGGAAGATAGAGAAGAGTGAATAATAGGAAGATAGAGAAGAATGCAAAGTAGGAAGATAGAGAAGAATGTAAAGTAGGAAGATAAAGAAGAATGCAAAGTATTAAGATAGAGAAGAGTGAATAATAGGAAGATAGAGAAGAATTAATAGTAGGAAGATAGAGAAGAATGAAAAGTAGGAAGACAGAGAAGAATGAAAAGTAGGAGAAATAAAAAGTAGAAAAAAAGAGAAGAATGCAAAGTGTAAATATAGAGAAGGATGACAACTAGGAAGATAAAGAAGGATGACAAGTAGGAAGATAAAGAAGGATGACAAGTAGGAAGATAAAGAAGGATGACCAGTAGGAAGATAAAGAAGGATGACAAGTATGAAGATAAAGAAGGATTACAAGTAGGAAGATAGACAAGGATGAAAAGTAAGAAGATTGAGAAGAACAAAAAGTAGGAAGATAGAAAAGAAGGAAACGTAGTAGGATAAATAAGGATGAATAGTAGGAAGATAGAGAAGAATGAAAAATAGGAAAATTAGAAGGATAGAGAAGGATGAACAATAGGAAGAACTAGAAGAATGTAAAGTAATAAGATAGGAAAGGAGGAGGAAGATAAAAATAATGAAGAAAAAAGAAAAAAGAAAATTTAAAGGTACAAAAAGAAAGAACGAGAAAATGAAATTATGAAAGTTTTTTTTTACAAATAATGCATAAGACAATCATAATTCGAAAATTATGAAAAATTTAAAAACAAGGTACAGGGTATATTTTGTTTAGTTATGAACTATCACGAACGAACTAAAGTTTAAATAATGTTGAGCGCAAGGTTGGGGTTTCTATAAAGATGTAATCTCTGTTTGTCTGTTTGTATGTCAGAACATAACTCAAGAACTCATTGGGGAACTCGGGAGAACCACGGTAATGTTCTTAGCTTTGGTTTTAAAATTCCAAATTGAGGGAGTTGATTTATATAGTGTCTTATAATAAACCTCAACAACGGTTAAAAAATTAAGAAATGAAAATAAATAAGAAGAAAATTGGAATTATTTTGGACAGACATTTATGAAGTTGGTTGTCTCTGAAGATTGTTCAGTAAATACAAGGTTTTCATCCACACCTGTCTTATATATCCTCCGTTTATCTCGGCCTCCACTATCTATCTATCTATCTATCTATTTATCCTCCGAACACTAATAATGAGAGGCACCAATATCTTTATCATATATTATATATTAGCGCGCGGGTTCAAGCTGCACCCTCATTATTTATTTTCCAGGTAGGGGGAAATCCCCCGAATTTCCAGGTAGGGGACAATCTCCCCGATTTTCCATGGAGGGAGAAATCACCCGATTTTCTAGAAAGGAATTTCACCCGATTTTCCAGGGAGGGACATAGAACCTGATTAACAAAAAACGGGTTCTATTTGACAAACTAAACCAAAATTTTGTGAAGAAATTATTCTTAGTTTTCATGGCTTAGGTGTTTTAAGATGATATGAACAAAATTTAAACTTCTGAAAATATTTGGATTACACAAAAACATTACATTTTTTTCTTTAAAACATTAGGTTTTTTTGCTTAAAACATTTTTTTTCTGTGAAACAATGTGTTTTTTTGAAGGCCTGGAAATAAAAAGTCTGAATTTGAAAGTTGAGCAAACTCAGAATTTTTTTTTTTTAATTAGACTTCATAGTGGTTTCTCAAACAAATAACCTTTCCAAAAGTAAGCACATCTTGTTTTTTAACGTCCGGGGACAAAAAATATTTAGTTTTTATGAATTCTATAATTGCACTTTTTCCATTCCTTAGATGAAATAGAAAGATAAATTTTAAATGGATTAAATGTCCAATATTAAGAATAGATAAAAACATTCTTATTTGTAGAATGTATCAGCTAGAATTAAACATATTAATTTATAAAGTCTTAAATTTAAAGAAAGTTTCTATATCTATATATAAATTTGGCTTGTCTGTCTGTCTGTTTGTCTGTTTGTTTGTTTGTTTGTTTGTATCCAATAAACGTCAAAACGGCTGAACCGATCGGGCCCTAATTTTTTGTGGGACATCTAGGGACTCCAGGGAAGGTTTATGAATCATCAGAATTTCAAATATTTGTCTCTATCAAAATTCGATCGTCATTAAATTTTTAAAAATTTTGAAAATCCGCAAATTTTTTGTAAAAATCCGTGAATTATTTTTGTTTTGTTTTACGATGTACACAAAGAGAACATGTTCACAACTAATTTAGAAGATGGGCGGGAAGCGCCCTCTAAGGCTAGAAAGAAGGGCGCGAAGCGCCTTGAATTTCTAGTATTATTAAATTATATCAGGGATTATAATTGTTTTAAATTAATTGATATATTCACAGAATCAACGGAATTTAGTCTTTACCACAAGTATTTGTAAGCCAGTATCGTGACGTTAGATATGTCAAAATATGAATTTTGGTGGATCAAAAACTTTAAGTTTGAAATTAAAGGTTTACACCAACAGGTATCTATAAAGATATAGGAATTGGAAAATCTTGGGTTGTGACAAAGACTCAATTACTTTTCAAAAATTTCCCAAAGATTCTAATCATCCTTTTTTGGGACAATCTGTACTTCAGTGAGAAACTGATTTAAGAAATTATGTAAGAAATCTTGCCCCGAGATAATTCAACGATAACTCAACTCAAAGTCTAATTAGAATCTCACTGACTCAAGGCTCTCAATATCTAGCCAAAACTCAAGGCTCTGGACACGTCCGTGTTAATCAACAATTCGTATTGAACTACTTTATTTTATAAACAGGTAAAATCAAAACTGACCGTAATGGACAGTCAGGGTCAACATTGAAATAGATAAGATATATTACGAACATGGATAATAAGGATCATACTGGACATGATATTACAACAGAATATGCTACAATTATACTTAAAAGAGGAAAATGCTTCAGGCCGAACAATGGAACTATTATTTTTTCCATTTCTAGCTCGTCCCTGTTTTATCATAGTGCTAGAAAATTCCTTTCTGAAAATTAATCATTGTGATGAAAATTTTTTATTAGTGTTTTCTTTATTATCCATATGGTGGAGAGGAGAGAAGGGTAGGGGGGGCGGGAGGGGAGGGGGATTTATTTCCGAGAAATGTAATCAAATTTTCTGTTTATTGTTTGGAGCGAGAAAGGTATATTTGTCCGCGTCCCCCCCCCCCCTCCTTCCGGCCATGAAGTAGGTATACAATATACAATACATAGTACATATCTGATCATTTTTTATAAAACATTCAAACTGGGTAACTGTATCTAGACGTTTTTTTAAATTTATTTATGAAGATAAACCTTCAAAGGAGGGTGGGGGAGAGAGGTATGATATAGTCCCTTTTGGCGTTCTGCTAATTTTTTCTTTAATTATCAGTAAAATTAATATAAAATATGATGACCAAAAATCTGACGGGTCATATAATTGGAAAATGTAAAAATGTTCAATGGAAAGTCTAAAATTAAACGTAAAATCCCATACGTAACATCACAAACCTCTGAAGGGTAAAACAACACAAGTTATCTTGAGCGTTAATAACAAGGTAAATATGAAAATATGTGAAAATATGTCCGAAAATCAAAACCAAAATAAAAGTGCTTTTTTTCTTTCTTTTAATTCTGGTGTTAAGCCGCGGCCATGATGAATTTTTGACATTTATTTTTGCAGTCTTGGAGCTTAAAAATTGTGACTATTTTGAATAGCAAAGCCTAACTAATTTAGGGGTTCTGAAAAGATATTCTGAAAAAAGCTAATTTAAACAAAATATTAACTTTAGAATAGATAAACCTCTAAATCTTGATACTATCTTGAATAGAATAATTTTATCTCTGGTTTACTCTGGTTTAGATTAGTTTGGTCCCTTTTAAAGGAAAACTATATTTCAAACACTTTTTATTATAGAAAGAACAAGAAAAAAATTTAAAATTATATCAAGCAGTGTTAAATTTTAATCTTAAAAATCAATAGTTAACCTATAGATTTTATAACAAGAAATAATTTTACTATATGTTTTTGTTTGTTTAAAATTGTCCAAACCCTTATCAAATTAACTAGAATATTCGCATATAAATAATATTTTTGTGGAGTTGATCTACCCCTGATTAGATTGAACCTGAACCTTATGAATGATTAAAATCAGGAATCATGATATATCTCTCTATTCTCTAGTTTATCATCCATGGTAGCGCATTATGGTTCTGATTTAAACTTAAGGAAAGGGCTTAAAACAAATAAAATCAAACGTTTTATTCAAATTTTACTTATACTCATTTAAAAAGTTACAAACTTAGTATTTTACGTTGTTTAAAGAGTTAACACTTCTCAATAAAAGTGTACACTATAATCATAGAGAATAGAATATATATTAGAGGGGAATTTACTAGAAAAAAGTGTAAAACGGCTATTTTGTTGTACTGTTTCCATACTGCAGGTGTACTTCACATATTTATGCTTTATAACCTTTTGGGCCCTGGAATATCATTTTGTAGAAAATCTAAAATTATTGTTAAAAGAAAACCAAATTATGAAATAGGCTGGTTTCATAATTGACCAATGATTATTTCACATAGACTCTATGCCTTCCACTTTACAAACGATGATTTTCCGTTATAACTATAAATCAAATGATGTTTTTTATTCACCTAATTCATTATAAAGATTATTTAACAGTTTCAAAAATTCGAAATTGAAATGAATAGTCTAGGGAACATACTATAATAATGTACTCTACTGCATATAATTTGTGAACATTTACATGATTTGTACACTTTCAGGCTGAAAGGGACTGAAAAAATTCATACCGAGAGATTCTTTAAATTCCCCTCTAATATATATTCTATTCTCTATGACTATAATTGGCGTTAAAAATAATTATATCATTTCAAGGAATTGAGTGTTTGCCACAAAAATAAATTTTCTCATCTTTTCTGAAAAAGGCCTAAACCATGATTATCAATAATCGAGTCACTCATATTAAAACCTAACTTATGAATTACAACTTTTTATTCAGAATAATTATGGACAATGATTACATTGAAGAGAAACTGTGGAATGATACATCTATTCCAGTAGATGATCCTCTAGAAGGGACAATCATTGTAATTTCAAATGACCTTCTATACCCGATTCATAACAACACCTTTTAAACCTTTATATGACTATCATTACGGAAGATATATCGTTGTACTTTTTTCTGAATGAGATATCGCTTAATTCAAATTATGACAATTTTCTTATTGTACCTGCTGCAAAGATTCACGTAGTCGCATTTTTAGTGAAACTCCAGTAAAAAATAACCAATTTTCAAAGAGAAAAAATGCTAATCTCATTCATTCGTAAAAAAAGCTTTTAAGAATATCGTCGGTAATCGGACATGCCACTAAATATATAGAGGGTCACTTGAAATTACATCTATAATTCCTATAAAGGCTGGTATCACGATGATGCAGTTTGGCAGATTACTGCATCAATGATCATCTTCAATATGCAGACAGGGTTTGGTATGCTGGAGTCAGGATGTGTGTCCTTAAAGAACGAGGTCAACATTATGATGAAGAACGTGTGTGATGTAATCTTAGGTTACATAATTATATTAAAAAATCAGGGGGCTTCGTGCCGTCCTACCAATACAAGCTTGAGCTTGTTTTTTTGTGGCAACTTTAAATGTAAGCAGTTTTTCCTCTGTACATTCTTAATATTAAGAACACTTATAATATTTCGTGGATTTTTCAAATCGAATTGGCAGATTTTTCAAATATTTAAAAATAATTCTTCGGTGGATCAGGATACAACTGTTTTACTGTTATTGGAAACAGACAACTCATTGTTTAGAAAATGGGAAAAGCAAAAAATCAAAACGTTATAATTAGATATAATTATATTTTACAACAGTGCTTTTTTACAGGGGGTGTAACATATTGGGCGTTTGGTTATGGACTCAGCTATGGTGAGTCTACGGGAACCAGTTGGTTTACAGCTATGGGTTCCTGGTTCCTAGATGAATCAGGTCCTATGCAGGGACCAACCTTTACTGTATTTCTCTTCCAGATGTCCTTTGCTACCACTGCAACTACTATAGGCTTGTTATATATTTTTTTATTTAGGGGGGATAAGTTCAAAATTCCAAATATCACCATGAACATGATAAATCATAAATTCAGTTTTACATTTTTTAATCAAACAGATCCAAGAAATTATTTCTGTGTGTTGATTTTTAAAAAATATGTGAAGAAAAATTTGTAAACAATAGAATTAAGTTTCAAGTGAATTTCAATTTCAAATTTTACTTTTCCGAATTGATTTTTACATTGAATCTCAGATGAGACAGATAGGAAGGAATTGAGTATTTGCCACAAACTCAAATTTTCTCATCCCTATTTCTTTGCAACTTGATGTTGTAAAACTTTGATATTTCAAACTTAGATTTTTCGATCCAACAAAATTCATATTTTGAAATATCAAAGGTCTACGATATTGGGATTAGAAAATTAGAGTATATGACAAAAACTCCATTCCTTTTCTGAATTTCCTATTCACTGCTACAGAAATCCGCAAAAGAAAATTTTAAAATTTCTGAAAAAGAACTACATGGTACCACTGGAAATTTCACATGTTAATTTGTAAATGTAAATGCCGGGTCACTTGAAATTACGACGGCATTTATTTTAAGAAAGTGTGTATTTTTGGATACTAAAATCCTATCATAATCTGTTTCAATTATGTTATAAGACTCTTATGTAAGCCTTATATTGATAAACATGACATAATAATCTCCTTTCGTGAACATGATTGTGTGACGTAAAAACATCAAAAAAAATCCGATATTTGTTGATATATTAATAAATTCCCGGGTCAAATATACCACAAGTGTATATAGTGAGAGACTGATCAGTAGTCAGTACACACTCTTTGATGCTTTAGTAATTGTTAATCGGCGGTACAGTTCAAAGTAGGACTGCAAAGGTGGGCCCAGCTCGAAAATTCAAACGTTCACCAGCGGGGCATGAGTTAGTCAGCCAGGGCCCGGGACAATTAACTTTTTGAAAAAGATTATGTTAGTAATAAGAATATAAAATTGTTATCTTAGTGTCCGGAGCCATTGCTGAGAGATGTGACTTCAATGCCTATTGCCTATTCTCCCTGGTGAATACAGTGGTATACTGTGTTCCTGCAGGCTGGTTATGGGGCAATCATGGGTTTCTTAAAAATCTTGGTGTAGTAGATATTGCAGGCAGTGGCGGAGTTCATTTAGGAAAGTAGAATAGTTCTTCTTTTTGTATTTAAAGGGATGTACGCGTAATTTAAGTGACCTTCTGAACAGTACCCTTCAAACCTTCGAAAAATCATCAGACACAAAAGTCTTACTCAACACAGCTGACGTCTCATCTTTCCCATAAGCCCGAAACTTAAGACACGGTATCGTCCTGAAACCCAGTACCTTTCATGAAGTTTTGTAGATATCAATATTAATTCATGTGGTTTCTTTACATTCTCTTTTTGTTTTCTAATTACTCAAAATAAAAACTACCTAAATTTATAGACCCCGAAAAGTAAAATCTGGAATATCCAGAAAACTCTATGATACTATAACACAGTTTTCATAAATTTGAATAAGAATATCTAGGTTCTGCCAGAAAGATTACTTTAACATTCCTTAAATATCAAACAGCTTATGAACTAAGTGTTTAATAATTACAAGCCTTGCTGTAGATAAATAAGGAGCGTTGCTGTAGATAAATAAGGAGTTTTGCTGTAGATAAAGAAGGAGTGTTGCTGTAGATAAATAAGGAGTGTTGCTGTAGATAAATAAGGAGTGTTGCTGTAGATAAATAAGGAGCGTTGCTATGGATAAGTAAGGAAAAGTCCGACACTTCATTGATCAGTCAAATGTTTTAAGGTACCCAGGTAAATCGGGGTTACCCCTCTTTTAATGGAACGGGAAGGTCACTCAAAAGTATGCTTACAGTCCCTTTAATTCAGAAAAATTTTCACATTCGCTTTTTTATGCAAATGGCGCTCGCTGACAGCTATTAATCTTAAACTTAAACGATAAACTAATAATAAAATACTCTTTTCGTTTATTCTTATATCTTTTCAACCTGATGCTGATGTTTCGCGATCAGCGAACACATGTACCTTGTGATATTCTGCGATGGTTTGTCGTAACTTCTTTCTCTCTTTCTTCCGCTCATAATGAAGCCAATAAGAGTTCAGAGCTTTATTTGACTGTAGTTCAACTAGAAAAAAAATACAACTAGAACTCCTAAATCTTTTAAATCTCTTTTTATCTGCAGGAAAAAGCCCAAATATAAACGTGGATAAATCAAGCGAAAAAATATAAACTCACAAAGAAACTATACTATTTGGGCGTAAAAAACCTGCAACTAATCTATTATAAATACAATACAATGATTTATGAATAATTTAGCGTAACTTCTTACCATATTGAGCCTCCACACAACATCACAAATCAATTTTAAGTAAGAAAAATATGGCGACGATAAATCAGTTACAACAATTGATTTCAACTGCGCCGCGAAAGTGTACGCTAAACTATACATGAACTAGTTTTAGGCTTCGGCCATCCAGAATGTTCATCTCTTCACACAGTATACAGATCAGGGGCGCCGCAGACTCATAGGGGGATTCTCACACAGGGGCAGCATCTCTACACATTCGTATATACGTGACTGGGTCGCGTAACAGCTGAAGATATTTGATACTTTGAACAATAAAATATGCATAGGTGTCAATTGTCATGGTCAGGTTTGAAATGTTGGATCATGTTGGAAAGATATAGGAAATAAAATTAGATATTTGATTTATCTTTCTGGATTAAACTGTATTCAGCTGATCTGTTAAGTTTCTAAAAAATACTTGAGAGGGTTTAGTTCTACTTTTTTTAGTGGGAGGAACTTCGGCTTTTGTTGCTGCTTGGCTGCTGGGACCTAGGTTAACATTTGAAGCATAACACACAGTGATCCAAAAGTTACAAGCCCTCACAAAAAAAATTGATAAGAATGTTTTTAATTACTTCTGAAAACTAAAGCAAAGACAAGTGATTTGAGGTTCGCGAGTTGAAGGGATTGACTGTCTTAATAATTGTGTTTACGTTCTATACATGAGAACAAAGCTCGTTCTTCATAATTCACAAGGCTTGATAAGTCTAAAGGTTTGCTCACAAGATTCCACTTTTAAAAATATTTTAATAACCCAGAAAAGACACGTTAAAAAACGTGTTTATAATCTAATTTGCTGTTTAAGAAACTTATATTTCTCAGAACACAGATTATTTCTTTATCGTCATTATCTAATTCTTTTTTATTTTATACAAACTTATTCCCAGATTTCTTCAAATGTCGAATTTGCATTAAAATTAAGTAAATCTATGAGTAAAGTTTTGGGCGATAGAATCAATTGTTCAGAAACAGATGACTGAATAAAATGACCTATTTTCTATGATAAAGTTAATTTTTGTTTTCTTGATCGCCTGAAAACTTGAAATTAGTTTCAACAGAATTACTGTTTTCGTCTAAGTTCTTGAATTAATTTTAAAAAATCGAATGCAATCTGTGTTCAACTAAGATACTGTTTTTCTAGCCAGTTTAGAACTGTAATATCTAAATTCTCATTTAACATGTTTTGTGCATCATCATCACAAGTGTGTTAGGTTTGAATATCATAAAGGCATTTTTTCAATTTTTATATTTTAGATTAGGCAGATGGGATGGAGATACCGCACCACCCATGGGTAGTCCAACAAATGCAGTGATAGGTAACACTTTTTTCAGGCAAAAAGTATTTTATTTTATTTTATTTTTCTATCTCAGGACTTTTTATGCTTTGGTGGGGCTGGCTGTCCTTTAATGCAGGGAGTACATTTGGTATTAGTGGCAACAAATGGAGACTTTCTGCTAAGGTGATTGAGAAAGAAATTGAGCCTTTGCCACCAACTTAGGTGTTTGTTTGCAGTGATGTCTGTTGAAGCTTTTCTTTTTTTTGCAGGCATGCGTCACAACTTGACTCTATTCTTTTTTGCAGGCATGCGTCACAACTTGACTCTATTCTTTTTTGCAGGCATGCGTCACAACTTTACTCTATTCATTTTGCAGGCATGCGTCACAACTTTACTTGCAAGTTTCAGCGGAGGGTTTACTGCCATGGTCCAGAGCTACTTCACATGTGATAAAAAACAGGATGTTTTAACAATAGTAAATGGTATACTTGGAGGGCTGGTGGGGGTTACAGCTTCATGTGCTGTAGTGGATGTGTTTGAAGCCTTATTTATAGGTAAGGCTGGGTATGATTTGATTTAAAGAAGTTATATTATAAAGATTTATTCATAGACGACATTGAGATCACAACTCATTACATAACATATCTACTATTTCAGTTATTAGGTTATTATTGAATCCTTCAATAAATAAATTATTGGTTCTTGTATTAACAAAAGTTCTTGAAATATCTGAACTATCCATGCATGGTCCACTGGGACATCAAAATATTTCATTTGCTTCTTAACATTTTACTAAGATAGATTTACCACATAACAATCATTTAGAATGGAAAATAAATTTCTGCCAGGAATTGAGTTTGTGTCGTTTTTACATACATTTAAAATATATTTAAACGCAAAAGCTTAGAATTGGCTTCAATAGTCTTTGTTAGGATATTAACTGCTGGATTCATAGGCGATTTTTATGGGGGGGGGGCAGTCCATATACCCCCCCCCCGAGTGAATTTAGTTGTAGTGTACTATAGTGTACTATGTACAGAACTGCTACAATGCTTTAACCTTGAATGTGTAAATACTGTGCTCCGTTGTAGTGTATTTATGAACTATGTAATGAACTGCTACAATGCTGAAGAATAAATGAACTGTTTCAACCTGGTCGTGCCATGATTGTTCTTTCCCTAATTCCCTTAACGGTTCTGATGTATGAGTTAGTGATTCTGGAGGATTTTTATGTTATAACGTTTATGACAAATTTAAGGTTGTTAATCGTTTTTTGTTTCGTTTTTTCTATCGTTTTCAAAAACGATCGTTTCGTGTTCGGAAAAAAACGATCGTTTATAAAAACGACCCACTCGTTTTGAACTTTCAGAAAACGAATAACGATCGTTTTTGAAAACAATCGTTTATATAAAAACTATTTGTGACCGTTTTTTATACGATTGTTTTTTAAAAAACCGATCGCTTTTGAAAAAATGATGGTTTTTGAAAAAAAATAATTATTGACAATTATTTTAACGATCGTTAACGAAGGGTTGTCTTTAAAGATCGTTAACCATGGGTTGTCGATAACGATCGTTAACGAAACGACGAAATTTAATAAAAACAATCGTTTTTGAAAAAAAGATCGTTTTTGAAAAAACAATTACATACAACTTTATTGAATATCGTCTTAAATGAAGTTAAAAAGTTGTGGGAGAGCTAAAACTTCTTGATATTTTAACTACTCAATGATAAGTACAGATGCCCTTCAGGTCGGTTTACTCTCTTTGTTAACGATCGTTAGTGAATGGTCGTCGTTAAGGATCGTTAATGAAGGGTTGTCGTTAACGATCGTTAACGAATAGTCGTCGCTAACGATCGTTAACGAAGGGTAATCGTTAACAATCTTTAACGAAACGACGAGAACAATGATCATTTTTAAAAACGATCGTCTTGAAAACGACCATTTTTAAAAAAAACGAACTTTAAAAAAACAATCGTTTCGTTTTCGATTTTTTTGTCGTCGTTTTCATAACAAAACAATCATTTTAAAAAAAAATGAAAACGTTAACATCCCTGGGGGTGGGGGATTACAGAGAACAGGAGGATTTTAAGAACATGTTAATAGATGCACATGGTGGATATTTTATTTGTTCAGGGGTTGTTGGATCTTTCCTTGCCAACATAACTCCTCTACTCCTCACCTGGTTAAAGGTAATCAGCACATATAGTTAACCACGAAGATTATAAATTAGCTCTTCGTTTATATGTATATATTTATTACTTAGCCATAGCTGGAGCAAATTGGCTGACATTTTTTTAGAAACTTGTGGGGTGCTGGGGGTAACAGGCTATAAAAATAGCCTATGTAAAAATTAGGAATGAATTTTCTTATTTCAAAATTCGATTTTGAAAAAAAAACAAAATTTGATGCACTCGGAAATTTTTTTACTCTGGACTCACAGGGTATTTTGAGCCCAGAATTTTAGATTTTAGTTGCCTTTCTTTAATGTATACATGTACGATGTTCATTTTAAAGTAATAACAACATAAACAAGTTCACGGATTTTCTTGTTGTCATTGATTAATTCCAAAATTTTAAGCTTAGAAAGCTTCCAAATATCTCAACTAGTTGACCAAACATTTATTAACTATTCATGGAAAACTATCAAGAGCTAAAAACTGTACAATTGGATACCTTCAATCCCAATTGCTTAATTTAAATATCCAATGTGGACATTTTAAATTTTCTGCTTAATCCGCTCTTTTTCTTTCTTTTTGGATATCCTTACTTTGTTTGAGCAATGAGAGTCATTAAATGCCGCGCAACATTTCAAATTTCCCGGCTTCTCTGATGGAACGTTCGAGTTTCTCCAAATTAACAAAAAGAGAAAATCAAGCATTGATCTCGATATCCTCAATTCTAAAGTTTCAGCTCAAGAGATGATTCTTAATTGTATCCAGGTAGATGATGCTGTTGGAGCAACCTGTGTTCATGGCTTCGGAGGAGCCTGGGGTATGATAGCAGTTGGACTATTTGCAAGGGTATGATTTTTGTACCAAGGTGGTCCAATAATTAAAGAAAATAAATGACAACTTTAAAGATTGTTTTTTTTTCTGCAATTCATTTTTCCATGACTGTATGTTATGATGTTATACTGTAGAAATCAAATTCAAAAAAAGTTACTAGAAAAATAGACCATACTTTAGAAAGCCTAGTTTTATTTTAGATACAGTTCTTGCTATTTGTTGACTTTCATGGCATAATAAAACGTTTTTTTATGATTCCTCTTTATTCGCCTGTTATTGTATTTTTTCAATCGAACAATATTTCAGGTTCTTTCTGATTTAACATTTCTATTTGCTTGCAGAAGGATGTAGTTTCAATTGGATATTCAAAATACAATGGAATCATATGGCATGGAGAAACATACTTATTAGGGGAAGTTGAAATTAGTTTGTTTTTCAATAATATAAATTAATAAAAAAAAAGTTTAAGGTACTTTGATTCATGGATATTTCAAAATTTCAAACTGTTGTAATTAGAATACAGGTATATATAGTTATTTCAGTAAAAAAAATCACAATAGCTACAAAATTGGAATGGCAATGGTCGAATGTTTCGTTTAGTTTGGACCAATTCGAAATAATTTTTATCTTTATCATCCAGAGAGAATATGCTTTTTTAGACTGTAATATACTGAAAAACAGAAAACTTTGGAATAGGATTACGACAATGACCAATGAACATGAGACAAGGGAGTCGTACAGGGTAAACAGACCCATTTAACTTGAGAAATACTTTAATATCTTATTACTGATACTATTTGCTTTGTAGCGACATCAAATACGCTAATCTTGTCTTTCTATTCTTTAGTTTTCTGAATCTCACTGTAGCGCATGTTTACCTTAAAATTATCATCTTATTCTTTATATTTAATAATATTTCAATATTCCCTCCTAAAGAATGATTAGTAATAACAACAATAAGCTTATTCTATTTCTACCTTTTATCTCAAAATACCTAATTATTTAAACCTCTGACAGACGAAAGTAAGAATGTTTTTTTTTTGAAGATTTTTGCTGTTGTTGTCATTTTTATTTGGTCAAGCGTAAGTACTTATATTCTACTCTTTCTTGTGGATCTGGTCTGTCCTATCAGAATGGCAGAGGTGAGATCATTATTTAAAACCAAATGTCAGTTTTCCCTTCATAAATGTTTTGAAAAAATATACCCCCCCCCCATCCGTTCGAACTTTCGCTGATCTTGGGTAAAGAATGAAATTTGGTGCTTTCCCAACTTTTTGATACTTTTACCCAAAAAATTAAGTTTATTAATATTTCCTCAACAATCTTTCATTGTCCGCAGCAACCAAAACACCTCACCCTCTATTTTCAAATAAAAAAATATATTTCTACTAATTTCAGCACATGGAGCTTCTTGGTGCAGATTACTGTGAACATGAAGTGTTCCACCCTGGCGTCGGAGTTACTAGAGCTGTCAGTGTTCTCCAACATGTTCCTAAATTCACATCCAAGGTACTCTCCCAGAGAAAAACAATCACTGGGAACTCTATTTATTTTGAAATACCAAGCACACCTCTGGGCAACTACAGCACGTTGTAGAGTTCAATTGAGGGCAAAACGGGACATAAGAGATAAATTATCACCTTTCAGTCATATCAACGAACCTTAATTGTCGTGATCTTCAAAACACCCCTTAATCTTGTCAGGTAGACGACTCTACACTTGGTAGTCCTGACTGGATAGTACAACTGACCTGTCTGTTAAGACTGAATGTTTGTATTCTATCATAACTAACTTAGTCTTCCATAGAAATGGCCGGGCATCGTTTTTCCTAACGCAATTTTTGAAAACGAGCGAAATTTAAATTCTTTTAAATTCGATTTTATTAAAAGAAAGATATTACAGAATGAACGATTTTACTGAACGAACAATTTTACTAAAGGAACGATTTTACTGAATGCACCATTTTACTAAATGAACGATTTTACTGAACGATTTTACTGAACGAACGACTGTATACTGAACTTCACTGGACGACCGATTTTACTGAGCAAACGATTTTACTGAAAGACCGATTTTACTGAGCAAACGATTTTACTGAAAGACCGATTTTACTGAGCAAACGATTTTACTGAACGATTTTACTGAACGAACGACTGTATACTGAACTTCACTGGACGCGATTTTACTGAGCAAACGATTTTACTGAAAGACCGATTTTACTGAGCAAACGATTTTACTGAAAGACCGATTTTACTGAGCAAACGATTTTACTAAATAAGTTTAGGTGAATGTGGAACTAGACTATGTAGGTAAAAACTACGGGCATGACCAGTATCTAAACAAAGTTTACAACAAGGAGAAGATATCTGTATTCAAGGATAATCCAGTCAGGTAAATAAACAGAGTTGATGGATGGAGGGGAGGAAGGTCAACCACAATAATTTCTCGTCCGAGCCACATTCTCCTCATTTACTCGTCCGAGCCAGCTGGAAATCCTCGTCGTTTTTTTTAAAAATGTCCATCTTCCCAGATAAAACTATGTTTTAAGAATCGGGTCACGTAGGGGCAGAAATAAAATATTGGATTTTTTAAATCGAAAAAAAAATTGTTTCAATCGAGTTGAAGTTTTCAAGTTTAATATCCTTCAAAATGCTCACATTATTTATCGCATTTTCAGATATTCCTGGTGTAGAATGCCGCAAATAATTCCGAGATTATAGAACTTCAATCTTTTTTTGCTAATTATAGTGAAAACCAAAAAAATTTTCCTGCAGTGGTTTCATATATTTTTCTATTTAATTTATATAGCGAAGGTTAGCCAATACGGAGGCAGAAGATATTTAAGTTTTAACTAAATAAAGTTTGACATCATTCTCATGGGTTTAAAGATTCTCCAACATGATGTAATTATTGCAATACTTAGTCTATCCATATTGTAAGCCCTAACGTGGTCATATTTAATAAAATAGTTTTAATCGTCGAGAATTTTAAACTTTAAAACACATAATAATCAAAGGACGAGGATTCAGAACTGGCTCCTCTGTTTTTTTAAGCGTTTCCGCAAAATTTTGGAGGCGTTTCTGTATTGTTAAAAACTTCATTTAGTTGAGATATTTTAACTTTTTTTATGCGTTTCCGCAAAATCTTTGAGGCGTTTCCGTATTTTTAAAAACTTTTTTATTTGAGGTGTTTCCTCTTTCTTTTACGGCGTTTCCGCAAACTTTTTGAGGCCTTTCCGTATTCTTAAAAAGTAAATTTAGTTGAGATGTTTTCATTTAAAAAAAAACTTTAAAAATTTCATTTAGCTAAGTTGTTTCCACTTGTTTCAAGGCGTTTCCGGCGTACCAGAATAATCGTTTTTCGAACTTTCAATTGCGCAAAATTACGAAAAAAAATTGGCGAAAATTTAAAGAAAATTAGAAAAAAAATCTGTAAAAATAAATATTCAAAATTCAAAATACATTTTGTCAAAAATAAATTAAACAAAGAATAGGAGATGATAGGAAAAACTAATACTATTTTCAATATTTTATAATGGTCGGCGATTATATCAATACAATGTAGACGACAAGATTTTTTCGAATTAAAAGTTACAAGTAGATAAAAATTTAAAAATCAAAATTCAGAATATATTTCTTCTTTTCATCTAACCGTTCTTTAACATAAATATCTCTCTGTTGGATCAATAATCAGGGTTAATGAGTTTAAATGATCAAAATAAAAATTCAGCAAATGTTGCTTCTCTGCCCAAACATATTTAATATCTCGGGGAGAAACATTATTTTTGAAAGGGGGGAAGATTTTTCAAGAAAAGAACTAAATTTTGTCCACCAACTCATATTTTCTAATCCCTATTTCTTTGAAACCTGATGGTATAAACATTATTTCAAACTTATTTTTTAGTTGATAGAATTAAAAATATATAAGATCTATGACATCAGGTTGCACAGGTATAGGTATTATAATTTTGGAGTTTTTGACAAAATCTCATCTTCTCTGATATAAAATCAACACATGTAAATTCTAACTTCTAAACCAACCAAAGTCTAAGTAAAAAAGTAAAAGTAAAAAATGGTTCTTTAATATAGATAAAAAACGAATCAGTAATTTTGTCAAAATAGGGGTTTTTAGGGGCGGGGGGGGGAAACGTCTAGGGGTGTGCAAAAAAATTTAAGGTTCCCCCCCCCAACACTACAGCTCTCGTACGCCCCTGCTAGTACAAAAAAAGAGGAAAAACCGCAACTAAAAAACTTTAAAAGGTTTTTTGATAAATGGAAACACCTCAAAAAGAGTTAACACCTCATCTAAAATAAATTTTTTGAAAAACTGAAAAGAAAAATGTAACTCCTTTTCTTAATAAAGTTTTGAAAGTTTTTTTTATGAATGAAAGGAAATGCCTCAAAAATATGCGAAAACGTCTCAAAAAAAAGGAAACTGCTCACCTAAAAGAAATCTTTTAAGTGTCTTTGAAAAACGGAAACGCCTCAAAAATATGCGGAAACGCCTCAAAAAAAAAAAGAGGAAACACCTCAACTAAATTGAGTTACAAGAGTTTTTTTGAAAAACGGAAACGCCTAAAAAAAAGAGGAAACACCTTAACTATGAATATTGAGAAACAAGTTAAAATATTTGGAAATCCCTCACCCCGTTCCAGTTTTGAGGAATTTCCCAAAATGAACCGGAAATTCATCAACAGTGATTTTTGAGGCATTTCCGTGGTGAGGTGTTTCCATATTATATTGACATAGACATAAGAATCTATAATATTTATTGTTTTGTTTTAGAAAAGCTATAATTAGAGCTGCAGAAGCTGTTAGTTCTGGACTTCACAATTTTAAGGTAAAAATGGGTTTAATTTTTAATTGTTTTTAGCTTTTAATGAAATGCCCTTATCAGTATAAATGTTGATCCCCTCTCTGTAATTTGTGTTATTAAAAAATTATTTCGTTATTTATAAACAGGAATTGCATCGACATTTACTCTAATCAATTTGACATTTCTAATATTTCCACCAAAAAAAAGAATTAGTCTTTAATCACACAAAATGTTGTGCATACAAAACCCCATGCTAAACATTCATTGCTGCACTTTGGATGATAATGCAAAAAAATGCTAAATTATAGAGGCATGTAAAAATGTAAAAGCAGTAGAATATAGATATCCTTAACATAGCTGTTCGATAAGATAAAACACGGACATATATGACGAAATGATCCTATTAAAATATATAGATTTTGCAGGTAAAGAAATCTTTATAGGGACTTTCGTTGAAACTTTACACGACTCTCCTTTTACAAGGACCGTTCACTTACTTAATTTTCCAAGATATCCATGACCGGAGAAAAAGCCGATTTATTGGCTAGAATTCCAGCAGAAAGGTATGACACCTTTGCATAGTCACTATTTAAACGTTTTTTCAATAACAACAGCCCAATAAAATCTAAAATTATCATATTTCAATGACATCATGTGTCAGCCATTATATAATAAAATACAAAAACTTTTGATTTTAGAATAAGCAAGAAATTAACGTTTTTGTGTGATTTAACAAATTAACAATTTTGTACAAAGACGACTTTCTCTCTCAGGCAAACAGGTTCCTAGATTCCAACTCTTCAAGGAATCACTATGACAAAAGCATCAAATAGTGTAAATACAAAGGTATCACACCTTTGCGCTGGAATTCTGAATGATACATCTGCTATTTCTCAGGTCACAGTTGTCTTTGAAAAGTAAGACTAATACCAATAAATATCTAATAAGCTATTTAGTTTACCCTAAAATTTCCCAAATAAGTGAATGGTCCCCTGAAAGAGGAGCAAACCCAATTTCCAACGATATCTTTATCTGATCCAAGAGTGTGAAAGATATCATCGTATTTCTAGCTTGACAAGTGTTGTATTATGAACATTTCCCTTTCCTTCTGTAGCAGAAAGTCACGTTTGCAGAAAAAAACCACAACGGAAAATTATTAGTTTTTAAAAGGAGAAACATGGATGATTCATACTTACTCAGCAACAAAAAGTTTTTAAGGGTACCGTTGTAAATTGGACATTCCACTCTATACATGAAAAGTCCATTTTTTAGAATTCTCTGAGTGGAAACAAGCCTGCAGGAAAGACCAAAAGTCCCGAAAGTCCCGAAAGTGTGTCAACAAGCTACCTTGCCTGAGTTTATCAAATATGTTTAAAAATGAAATAAAAATGATCTGATATTTAAATACATTTGTATTGGTGCATGTAATAAAGTTTAACAATAAAGCAAAGTATTTAACTTTACAAACTCTTTTTTTCTTTTTTTGTAGCAGTGGATCTTACAATTTCAAAGCTGCAAAGTGCTAGTTTCAGGCCTCAGCTTGAAGGGAAGTGTTGCCAACGGCAAAATCATGAAAGACTTTTGCGCCAGAATCCACCTTTTCTTAGTTCAACATAACAACATTACACAGCTTAACAACCACCTCACGTTAAACTAAAGAAAATTGTACGCAAGATCAAAATCTTACACTTTCCAATTATTACTCCTCATATTGAAAAGCTATAAAGAAATAACTCCTCATATTGAAGAGCTAAAGAGAAATATCTCCTCATATTGAAGAGCTATAGAGAAATAACTCTTCATATTGAAGAGCTATAGAGAAATAACTCCTCATATTGAAGAGCTATAGAGAAATAACTCCTCATATTGAAAAGCTATAAAGAAATAACTCGTCATATTGAAGAGCTAAAGAGAAATAACTCCTCATATTGAAGAGCTATAGAGAAATAACTCCAGATATTGAACAGCTATAGAGAAATAACTCCTCATATTGAACAGCTATAGAGAAATAACTCCTCATATTGAAGAGCTATAGAGAAATAACTCCTCATATTGAAGAGCTATAGAGAAATAACTCCTCATATTGAAGAGTTATAGAGAACTAACTCCTCATATTGAAGAGCTATAGAGAAACAACTCCTCATATTGAAGAGCTAAAGAGAAATAACTCCTCATATTGAAGAGCTATAGAGATATAACTCTTCATATTGAAGAGCTATAGAGAAATAACTCCTCATATTGAAGAGCTATAGAGAAATAACTCCTCATATTTAAGAGCTATAGAGATATAACTCTTCATATTGAAGAGCTATAGAGAAATAACTCCTCATATTGAAGAGCTATAGAGAAATAACTCCTCCTATTGAAGAGTTATCGAGAAATAACTCCTCATATTGAAAAGCTATAAAGAAATAACTCCTCATATTGAAGAGCTAAAGAGAAATAACTCCTCATATTGAAGAGCTATAGAGAAATAACTCCAGATATTGAAGAGTTATAGAGAAATAACTCCTCATATTGAACAGCTATAGAGAAATAACCCCTCATATTGAAGAGCTATAGAGAAATAAAGAGAAATAAAGAGAAATAACTCCTCATATTGAAGAGCTATAGACAAAACAACTCCTCATATTGAAGAGCTAAAGAGAATAACAAAAATGTTGTGAGTTTCTAAAATAAAACTGGTTATATTTCCTCTCATATTGGTGTGTATAATCAAGACTATGAGCTACACGTTAACAAAGTCGTACAAGAAGTGTCGCACAAATGTGACCATATCTTTCTGTCTAGGACAGGACAGAGTGCCCGGGATGTGTGTTTACATATCTCCAGATCTGCAAAAAACGTCTTGTTATTTGTGATAATAATTGTACATGCAGGCATATCCGCCCAAACATCTAGAGCTTTGAAATGTTTCAACTTATCTTTTTGCAATGCTTTATATTTTCATACATTTTTTATTTTGCATATAATAAACGTTTAACCAAAAATAATAGGTTTATTTATTCCAGCCTCTAGCAACAGGTCCTCACTATCCTCACACAACCATTGAAGCTTAGGGTAGCAGCTGTAATCCTCCCAAACATATGCAGATTCAAGACTAGACAAAACAATAGCGTTAATAAATAAAGAACCTCCCCCCCCCCTCGCCTCCTTTTGGAGTGGGATATAGCTCTCTACAGGTCTTCTTTTCTCTTAATCCTATCTGGAGTAGAATATAGCTAAACAGGTCCAGTTCTCTCCTAATCCTACCTGAAGTAGGAGATAGCTAGACAGGTCTCCTCTTCTCCTAATCCTACCTGGAGTATGATAAATCTAGACAGGTCTCCTCCTCTTCTCCTAATCCTACCTGGAGTATGATAAAGCTAGACAGGTCTCCTCTTCTCCTAATCCTACCTGGAGTATGATAAAGCTGGACAGGTCTCCTCATGTCTTAATCCTACCTGGAGTATAATAAAGCTGGACAGGTCTCCTCTTCTCCTAACCCTACCTGGTGTATGATAAAGCTAGACAGGTCTCCTCCTCTCCTAATCCTACCTGGAGTATGATAAAGCTAGACAGGTCTTCTCCTCTCCTTACCCTACCAGGAGTATGATAAAGCTAGACAGGTCTCCTTTTATCCTAATCCTACCTGGAGTATGATAAAGCTGGACAGGTCTCCTCTTCTCCTAATCTTACCTGGAGTATGATATAGCTAGACAGGTCTCCTCTTCTCCTAATCCTACCTGGAGTATGATAAAGCTAGACAGGTCTCCTCTTCTCCTAACCCTACCTGGAGTATGATATAGCTAGACAGGTCTCCTCTTCTCCTAATCCTACCTGGAGTATAATAAAGCTAGACAGGCCTCCTCTTCTCCTCTGCCAAGATTCGATAATTGCTCCGCATTGTCAGGCTGTCTGCTTTCTGCCTAATTTTACATACAAATTCTTATCAAAAAATCTAAAAATAATTTCATAGCACGTTCAGATTTTAAATGTGGAAACTTACTCACCCGTTTCCTTAAAAAAATTTGTATACCAAGACAATTTATGCTGTGAATTTTGTGAAATATTTAATTACCTCCTTCAAAGATCCGTATTTACCCCAAGGTGAATATGACCAGCCTGGTGCAGTAGAATTGGTGGGGGGTATCCTTAATAAATACAATACAGGGTGATGAAGAAAACTTCTTTAAATTTCAAAACAACCTGTGTCCAGATCCTGCCCAGAACCAAGCATAGACTATACGCGGTTGAAGATCAGGCTCCGTGAAACATCTAGATTAGTACACACATTACACAGTACACACATTACACAGTACACATTACATAGTACAAACAATCCAGTGCAGTACCGAAACATTTCTGACAGTACTTTCCAGTTTGTACTAAGAAAGTACCGTGCAATGCATATAAGTAGAGAATATACGTACAACGTACTTGAACTGTACTGTACTGCACCTGAACAGTACTGTACTGCACCTGAACAGTTCTGTACTGCACCTGAACAGTACTGTACTGTACCTGAACAGTTCTGTGCTGCACCTGAACAGTACTGTACTGTACCTGAACAGTACTGTACTGTACCTGAACAGTACTGTACTGTACCTGAACAGTACTTTACTGTACCTGAACAGTACTGTACTGCACCTGAACAGTACTGTACTGTACCTGAACAGTACTGTAATGTACCTGAACAGTACTGTACTGTACCTGAACAGTACTGTACTGTACCTGAACAGTAATTTACTGCACATGAACTGTACTGTACTGCACCTGAACAGTACTGTACTGTACCTGAAAAGTACTGTACTGTACCTGCACAGTACTGTACTGTTCCTGAACAGTACTGTACTGTACCTGAACAGTACTGTACTGCACCTGTACAGTACTGTACTGTACCTGAACAGTACTGTACTGTACATGAACAGTACTGTACTGTACCTGAACAGTACTGTACTGTACCTGAACAGTACTGAACTGTACCTGAACTTTACTTTACTGTACCTGAACAGTACTGTACTGCACCTAAACAGCACTGTACTATACCTAAACAGTAATTTACTGTACCTGAACAGTACTGTACTGCACCTGTACAGTACTGTACTGTACCTGAACAGTACAGCATCAAAACATTATGATACAGTACCAGATCAATATCACACAGTACTGGAACATTATGGTATAGTAAGGGAACACTTAGTACAGTACTGTATCATTACAGTACAGTAAAGTACAGAATTGTGAGTACTGTACTAACCTATTGGAAACTTGTTTTGTACAAAGATGTCCAGAACTCCAGATAGCGGATACATTCAACTGCTTCAGATGTTTTCTAAAATTTGGTATTTTTTCAATCAAATTAATTTTATATTAACATGAGCAAATTTAAATTTTTGTCCGTTCTGAAAGGAGGTTTAAGAGTTATAGCAACGGTAAACACGCAGCAGTAAAATTTACTTGAATTTCAAATGTGTGACCTTTGAATCTTCGTCTGAGTGAGCAATATTAAAAAGTGACATAAAATTTTTACAAATCTTTTTGAGAGAGTAAACCGACCAACTCTTCCAATTTATCTCACATAAAGGTTTACAGGGTTACATCTTGAATCACCCCCCAGCAGGAATAGGGTTAAAGGAACTGAGTTTTTGCCAGAAACTCAAATTTTCTAATCCCTTTATATCTGCGACCGGAAGGTGTAACCCTTTGATATTTCAAACTTGGATTATTTGATTTAACATAATTCATTGTTTGAAATATCTAAGGTCTATGACATTGGATTAAAAAGACATAGGGATTAGAAAATCAGAGTTTGTGGCAAAGACTCAAATCCTTTGTCAGATATTGCAGAATTGTCACCTCTTTTACAGAATAATACACACTTTTGTCATAACTTTTTAAACTTTTTGTACTCGGATAATAAGTCTAGTGTTGCGTGTGGAAAAGATGATGACTTTTTTGGAGTTCATTATCAGAATATTTTTCCTATCAGTATTATGCATGAAATAAAATAAACCGATGAAAGAAAGAAAAAGTGAAAAGAACCTGTCAAATCTTTCGTTGGGATGTTTAGAAAGATGAAAATTTCCCTGTATGATAATTGAAGGACTGCAATATGGTTTTGGTGAATTAAAGTACCCAACAGTACCCAACAGTACCCTGCAGATATGGGGATTACAAATTGGAGTTGTTGCCATCCCTCCCTCCATTAAGTGGTCAGCTGAATAGCATTAAACTAGCTTTTTTGTCCTTGAAAATAGTGCAAAACTATAAAGAAAACATCCTTAGAAGTGCTTACTTTTATTTCTTTATTAAAAATTAAAATTCTGTTTGGTTTCTGTACCCCCTCCCCCCAGTAAAGCCCAGTACTTTGCAGTACATTGTAGTTCCCTGTACCCTAAAACACTTTGTATTCCCTGTTACAATCACTTTCCATTAAAAAATTTTCGAATTACAAATTGGTGTTTTTGCGATTCCTCCCTCCAATTAATCATCAGCTGTTTAGTTTTAAACCATCAACAGAATGTCTTTTATACTGTTATACACAAATGAAAATAATGCAAAACTAGAGTAAAGTGCAACCCAGAAAAGCTTCTTTAAGTTCTAAATATTTTTGTTCAAAATAAAAATTCTGTTTGGTTTGGCAACTTTTTTTTGCTGAATCTTTCCTACTTTCTGAAAGGTTTTACATCGGTATGTTTAAGGATATCTACTCGATATAAAGCAATATTTATTAATACTTATTTTGACTCAAACTCTTAACTAAATGAGTATAGAAAAATATGCCGGTTTAAGAAAGTTTTAGATAGATATTTGCAATAATCCAGAACAAAAAGTTTTATCAAAAATTAAACTTAAAAAGTTTTATAGAAGTTTTTAAAAAAATGCAAAAAAAATCATTTCTGACACCCCTAGGCTTTGTACGCTAATATAATTCACCAAAACCATACTGCAGTCCTTCAATTATCATACAGGGAAATTTTCATCTTTCTAAACATCCCAACGAAAGATTTGACAGGTTCTTTCCGATAATTTTGTTTCAGAAGCTTTCGATTTTCAGGAAAAAAATTCATCTATTATTGGAAAATTTTGTTTAAAATATATAATTAAATTTTTGTTATAAATTGCATTTATTTTTTATTTGTAGATTCGGCGCCGAGGAGTATGGAATATAAGGGAGAAGGAATGACCCGACCCAGCCTACCTTATAATTATACATGCTTTGCAGACAGTTCTCCATTTGAATAAGAAATATTTGTCTGATGTTTGTTTGGTGAAACCGCGTACATGTATTTAGAATGGGTTATTGTATACATTAAACAAAACAAAAAGTAGACTGAATCAAGGACTGAATAACGCCAGACAATAACATTTTTGGGATGCAAAAATATTGGCAATACAAACTATTTTTTTATAATATAAAAAATCGGTTTTATAAAATATGGCATAGTAAAAAATATTTGAAAAATTAAAAGACGACTTGTAAAATCTCTTTTTCTGCAAAGCATGTGATAATCATATAGTAGGGCGGCCGGGTCAAAGATAATATATATATATAGATATGCAGGCAGGTATAAATTTTGAGGTCTTGAGAAAAAGTGCGATCAGCACCATCTCTGTCGTACGCATGGCATTTTATCCTCCTGGATTGTTGCTAATTTATCACTTTGTTTATGCGTGATAACACTAAATGCGTACTGTAGTATCAACAATGTATACTGCATATTGTACTTAATGAAACAAATATCTCTCCTTGCACTTTATCTCAGAGGGACAAAAATTAGTTGTCTGCTACAAGCAATTTAGGAAGGAGGTTTCTACCTGCCTGCATATCTATATATATATTATCTTTGGGCCGGGTCGATTCCTTCTCCCTTATATTCCATACTCCTTGTTCAAAGCGCATTTTTCGCGTGAATGTTTTTAAACGTGACAAAAAAAAAAAATTGTGAAATTTTGATTTTGATTTTGATTTTGATCTACCTGATAACCCTCCATTCAGGTTCTGAGTTAATTGATACGAGATCCATACATCTAGTGGTAGAAAAACAAATTTAATCAACTTTCTAAATTTTCACTTCGTAAACCCTAACTTAAACTCCTTATCGTAATTTAAAGTGATCCTGTATTTAAAGTCAACCTCGTAGAGAAACCACAACTGAAAATATTTAATTATGTCGAGTTCGAAATTTCAAAGTTTAGACAATGACCCCCCGGGTTCAAAGCTTCATTTAAGACAAAATTTAAAATTCAAACCAGTTTTAAATGTTGAAATTTCGATGGTTTACTGCTGCATTTCTATAAATTGATATATATTACAATAATCGGTTTAGAATAGGTTGGATCAACTTCAGATTGGAATAATCACGTTTTCACAGGAGAAGAGAATTGTTACCAATATTCTGTGATTAGTAGTCAAATTAACTCTGCTTCGAGAGTTTTGAGATGTTTAAAAAAATTGGCGAGGAAAAAGCGTTTACAAATCAGGGTTACAAAATGACAATTATGCATTTTAACAAATTGTTTTTCCTTTGTCTACAATAATCCCTGGCACTGTTCCAATCTGCGCCTTCATCCTATATTCAAGATTCAGCAACAAAATTCATGAAATTTTCCTTTTTTTAATTTAAAACAACAGAGTTTACTATTTGGTGCTATTTATATTGATTGAATAATTGTATTGTGATTGACGGATTCTGCTCGTTAAAATTGCGAATATTATCTTAATCTCCTGTTCAACGAAATAACCAACCTTAAATTCCCTCCTTTTTTATGATTAAGAGAGTGATAAATGTAAATATAAATTAGATTAGAGAACTATTTATTTCATAAATCTGTATGGATCACAGAGGGAGGATAAGTAATTATCCTCCCTGTAAAGAGTGAGGATAAGTAATTATCCTCCCTGTAAATAGGGAGGATAAGTAATTATCCTCCCTGTAAAGAGGGAGGATAAGTAATTATCCTCCCTGTAAATAGGGAGGATAAGTAATTATCCTCCCTGGAATTAAAAAAGGAGGGAATTTAAGGTTGGTTATTTCGTTGAACAGGAACAGGAGATTAAACGATAAATTACTACTTAACCGGGAGTTTTCATGAGGATAATTAAATTGAGGGGAAAACCACTTAGCCTTGAGCCTCCTCGCTACGCTCATGAGGTTTAGAACCCCAAAAAGGTCTTGGAGGCCCTCGGCTAAGTGGTTTTCCCCTCAATTTAATTATCCTCCCTTAATCTCCCGGTTAAGTAGTAATTAATAGTTATTATCATTTAATATGCTCTAATCTTGAAGAGCCCGATTATCCCTGTATACTGCCTGAGTAAAGATAGTTATGCTGATTATGTCTCCAATCAAACCCCCGGCTCTCACACAGACCAATATCAAAATCTTTAAAAAATTTAAAATTTAGAATTACATAAAAGCAAATTCAAACCTTGAGAGAAATTTAACTATTATTTGATGTAAGCGTAAAACACTTTTCCTTTTTAACTATTAATGTACCATGCTGATTTAGAAAGTGCGGGTAATTATTTTTTTGCGGGATAAGTATAACTAATGGTTTATATTCAAGGGATATTTTACAGGGGTAAAACATGTCTCACCCACGTAAAATATCCCTTGAATATAAACCATTAGTTATACTTATCCCCCCCCAAAAAAAAAAAATAATATCCCGCACTTTCGAAATCAGCAGAACATTGGTAATTTTATGTCACATTGCGATCACATACCATCTATTTGGGATGTGTTAAGAATAAATTTTAAATTTTAAATGAAAAAATTATTTTCATGAAATAAATTGTTTTCTGATAAAACTTGCCAAGAAAATGCGCAAATCTGATTTTTAACTTATTCTTAATGGAACCCCTGAGCTGAGAAGACGTTCATATAAGTGAAAGATGGACGAGAGAAAGAAGATCTACGCCGATGATGAAGTCTTCGCCCAGATTAAGGACAAGAGCAGGAAGGCCTATGTTAAGTCAAGGGAGGATTTTAAAAACTTCAGTATCGATTTTGAATTTGAGGACGGACACCCTGAAGAGGAGGCCATAATTGCCTATTTGAAACATCTAAGACTGGAGAAAAAAGTGCCAACGTCATCAATACACTTCTTTTGTAAATAAGTAAAAGTATTGTTTAGTCTGCTTTCCTTTGTTTAGGCCAAAATAACAATATTTTCTTAAATGCATGGAATTAAGGAGGATCTTATTTTTCTAAATAATCCTTAGGGATTATTTAGAAAAAAATGGGGGAAATTTAGAATTTGTACATGAAAATATTAGTGATATTAAGTTAGGCAAAGTGACATAAAAATGTGAATCATAGCGCGACACGTAAAATGACCGAGCACTGTGGCTAGACCACATCCTGAAAAATATTCTGTAGATGTACATTTTTTATATTGATGTAGGGGGGGCAGGGGAGGGGGGGGGGGTGCAGAAGTCGGTGATACTTTTTTGTCGTATTTAAATACACATGAAACTACTGGCCTTAGTAACAAATATAAAAAGGAGGTGGTGACTTAAGTAATTGACCTATTGGCCTTGACATGTTGATTTACACTAGACGTGTGTCATTTAGCACGCGGAGCGGTCATTTCTATGAAAACACAAAATATTTCAACGAAATGATGATTCATCATTTATTTATTCATTTTTTTATAATTGTCTTCATAAACATATACATAAACATGTTCATAAATGTATTTTTTAGATTTATTCCCTTGAGCGTTTAGAAGTGAAATGCACAAAATCCAAAGTACCTATAAAATAATGTCATTATATAAAAGGTTTATTTTACTATACCTATATTCAATAATATTTTTTTAAGGAGAAAAGCAGTGACGAGATAAAAAACTGTTATTTAATAAATGGATAAAAATTCACCACATAACACAACTCTTTAACAAAAATGGTTTATCTATTCATCCCACAGCAATGCCATAATAATCTTTTTTTTTTGAATAATTAGGATGAACGTTTAAATCAACTGTTATGAAATTTCGTGTAATTTCCCTTTCATGAATCCGTTTTCGTGTACTTTCCCTTCATGAATCCGTTTTCGTGTACCTTCCCTTTCATGAATCCGTGTTTGTGTACTTTCCCTTTCATGAATCCGTTTTCGTGTACTTTCCCTTTCATGAATCCGTGTTCGTGTACTTTCCCTTTCATGAATCCGTTTTCGTGTACTTTCCCTTTCATGAATCCGTTTTCGTGTACTTTCCCTTTCATGAATCCGTTTTCGTGTACTTTCCCTTTCATTAATCCGTTTTCGTGTACTTTCCCTTTCATTAATCCGTTTTCGTGTACTTTCATGAAAGAAATAATTCTAGTAAATCATTTCAAAAAACTTTTAATAATAAAAAACATTTTTTTGATTGGCTTATCAAAAAAGAAAATATTTTTTTTCTCACAAGTTATAAAAATAGATTTTTCGTGTAAAGGTTTACAAATACATGTAGATTACATTGTACGATGCCCATTAAGGTGTCAACATAACTTTTCCATATGATCTATATTCTGATATATATATTGATATATATTCTGAGAGTAATTCCTGAAAATCTTATGATATGATATAATCGCGCCTAAAGTCTAAAAACTGCTTAAGAAGGCAAACATTATTTTTCATGAAATTATCATGTTATATCAATTTCTTCGTTTTCGATCCAGGGATTCTAATCAATCAGCATTTTTTGTTATTACTAGGTCCCTTTTTCTAAATGGCATGAAAATTGAAAAATCAAGATTTTTATTGAGTCATGGCTTTTTAAAACTTGAGAAACTATTAATCCTGTATAGTTCTTTAGATATTGAGCTATCAAAGTCAGATTAGTGCTCTAGGTACACAGTGCATGGGGAAAAGTTACCGCGCGCATATATTTTCTATAATTGGTCATACGTGGACACCAAAATGTCCATTCAAAATAAAAAGGCCTTTAAAGTGCTTGACCGACTATACTCCTTGCAGTATATTAAATCCAAGGAAAAACGCTTGCCTGATCAATTCAGCTGTTTTAACGTTTATGTATACACACAAATTTATTTTAATTATTCTCAACATAAAGATTAAAAATCAATCAACTTATCGACAAAGAAGCATATTAGACTTTAGATTTAGTTTTTTTAATAATTATTTTATAAAAGAGATTACACATTATAATTCTGGTAATTCACGTAAAACTAGCAACTATGAAGTGCATCCAAAGAGAATGGAATATATAATAGAGTGGAATTTAGTTCCCTCGGTATGAATTTTTTCAGTCCCTTTCAGCCTAAAAGGGAGTTCAAAGTGTACAAATCTTGTAAATGTTCACAAATTATATGCAGTAGAGTACATTAAAACAGTATGTTCCCTAGACTATCCATTTCAATTTCGAATTTTTTAAAGCTGTTAAATAAACTTTATAAAATGAATTAGGTGAATAAAAAACATCATTTGATTTATAGTTATAACGGAAAATCATCGTTTGTAAAGTGAAAGACATAGAGTCTATGGGAAATGATCATTGGTCAATTATGAAACCAGCCTATTTCATAATTTGGTTTTCTTTCAATATTGATTTTAGATTTTCTTTAAAACGATGTTCCAGGGCCCAAAAGGTTATATAGCACAAATATGTAAAGTACACCTGCAGTATGGAAACAGTTCAACAAAATGGCCGTTTTACACTTTTTCTAGTAAATTCCACTCTAATATATATTCTATTCTCTTTGAGTGCATCCTATCTGTATCGGAATATTTTCAGTCCTATTTTGATATCCCTTTCAAAATCTGTCAAAAATATCGTAACAATAAACTATAAAATACAAAATACAAAAAATCTACATTTAATCATAAGCTTAACATTAAAACGTAAATGTTTTATGGGTTTAACAAATAATTCTTTAAAAACAAAACTGTATAATTCTCTTAATTTGTTGAAATAATAATAATCACCGGTACGATGTGAAGAGACCTCATTTCTATAAACTATCTCCTGCGTATCTTGAGATAAACTGACGCATTCTACGCAAATAAATATAAATAAGAAGGAAGAAATAACTTGAAACCAAGAAACTGGTTTTAGCCGTTACTCCTTCTTTCATATAGTTAGCACTAAAAAGGTTGCAATTGAAAATTCTAATTGTTAAACCCCAAGCTGCTAATCAAGCTGCTAATCAAGCTGCTAATCAAGCTGCTAATCAAGCTGCTAATCAAGCTGCTAATCAAGCTGCTAATCAAACTGCTAATCAAGCTGCTAATCATGCCAATTTTGCCATTTTTACATTGTTATGTTTCTTTAATATTCAACAATATACAGTTAAGCTTTGGCGCCCATCTTCAATTTCAATTGTGAACATTTCCTCTTTATATACATTGTAAAACAAAAATGTTCAAAAATTGAATTTTGTTAGAACTTTTTTTGAAAATTCGATCATCCATAAGCCATCCCTGGAGTCATATGAGTGCCCTACACAAAATTTGGGCCCGATCGGTTCAACCGTTTTGACGTTTATTAGACACAAACAGACAGACACCCAGACAAGCAAAGTACATATGGTTGCTCATGTTTCCCCTTAAAAGGCCTTTAAGCGTAATTTCAAGTGACCCTCCATGCAAAGATGACAAGTACCTTTCAAAGCTTTGTCTGATCAAGTAGGAATTAGATATCAATAGTTTTGTTTCTCTATAAGTAATTTGTTTTAATTAATAAATCTTTATTGATATCGTTCAAAAATAATCTTTAAATTATGAGGACTTGAGCTAAGATCTGAATCTTCCTTCTCACCCGGAATTTTCTCTCAAAATAAACTAATGATTATTTTTACTGATTCAGTCTGAGGAAGCTGTAACGCCTCCTGAACCGACAAGCCTCACCGCCGAGAAACCAGGATGTCTCAAGAAAATGGGACAACTACTCTACTTTGCTCTCTCTAATTTGTAGCCCAATACAAACGAGCAATATATTTGCTCTAGTGTATTGAAGATAAGAGAATAATGAAGAGATTAAACCATAATCTCTCTTCAACGTCCTAGACAGTAGCGCAGAACCATCAATGTTCTCCGTGAGTCTAGACCTCAAGTATAATGTTTTTTCTTCAAACTTAAACTTAATGTTTCTCTAATAAGCTATTTTACAAGGAACCGTCAATGTTCCAAGCTAGTATGTTTCTCAATTTCAGAGTCTCTTATCTTCACGTCGGTCATATAGATTCTATACTACATAGATAAATTAACATGCAGCAAGGAACCATCAATGTTCCGCGCTAGTATGTATCTTAATGATATAGCTTCTTACCTTTATGTTGGCTAAATAGCGTCAAGACTACATAGCCTAATTAATATAAAGCCATACCAACGAAGAACCATCAATGTTCTTCGTTGGCACAATCTGTGTATTTTTCACATAGTCTATATAGACTTTATATCAAGGTTTCATGAAAATTGTAAAGTGTCTACGCAAACTGATTTCTACATAAATTGCTCAAATTATATATAAACGATTCTGTTATTAAAAATTTCTATTCAATCCGCAAACCCTATTCTCGTCAATAATTTATTATATGCATTTAATGTCCTACCATTTCATTGGTACATTTCTCAATTTTTAAGTTTTGCATAATCAAAGTAGCCTTGATTCCAATTTTTTTATTTAAAAATGTATCCGTAAATTAACTCTTATACAAATCTCTCAAACAAATGTAAACGAATTTGTTGTAAAACTTTATTATTAAACACATGTAAACTATTTTGTACGGAGATAATAAATATCTAGATCTTAAAAAAAGTTTTGTTTCTCTAAACTGTTTTATTTTGATTTGCGGTTTTTCTGCGAAAGTGACTTACGTCTTACTTGTAAGAAGCAATGGAGAAATTCACAGAAATAAAAAATTTTCGGGTGAGAGAAACAATTCCATACTCCCATACTTTTATCAGTTAAATCGGGCATTTTCATCTTTGCAGGGAGAGTCACATGAAATTTCGATTATAGTCCCTTAAACTTAAAATAATTTGAAATAATCTAAAAATATATTTTTTTCAAATAGAAAAGACGAAAGCCTTCACATAACAAAATACATATCTTTAAAATTAATTTTAAAATGAATATCAAGAGCGGAAACTTATTTGGAATAAAAGTTTGGAATTCTTCCTCTGGCTTATTCGATTTTTTATCAAATGGAATCTTACAGAGACAACATTGCCAAATTACAAACCCCTTTACGACACATTATGATTTCTAAAGTAAAAGAAAATACAAAGACGACAGCCTTCCGACATTTTTCTTGATCTCTTTGTACTTTCAGCTAGATACAAACTTTAACTGCAATACGCAACATAAAATTTATTAAAACTTTCGTAATAGCTTAAAAATCTAGATTTTTCTTATTTCTATCTTTCCGACCTTTTGCTTAATGATTTTCGCTTCTTTGACCATTGCTCTTAACCTATAGTTATAGACCACTCAATTACTTTCAGATTACTTAAAGGTTTTGGAGTAAAATTATAAATCTTTATTGTTTTTAACATTTATTTCTTTTTAAATTGTAATTCTTTTTTTAATTATTGGGCACAGATTATACCAAAAATTCTGTCTTACTTATTCTTGTCGTCTATTTTTCCTCCTTCATTCTCCATGATCTCTGCTTTAGTTGGCTCTTCCTTCCAGCAATTTTGGAAAAAACGTTTTGTTACGAAACCCTGTTGTAGTCTAATCTTTATTTTATGCTACGCTCTTTATTTTATGCTACGCTCTCTATTTTATTCTACGCTCTTCATCTTATTCTATGCTTTTTATTTTATCCTACGCTCTTTATTTTATTCTACGCTGTTTATTCTATTCTAAGCTCTTTATTTTATTCTACTCTCCTTTTTATCCTACGCACTTTATTTTATTCTATGCTGTTTATTTTATTCTACGCTCTTTATTTTATCCTACGCTCTTTATTTTATCCTATGCTCTTTATTTTATCCTATGCTCTTTATTTTATGCTACGCTCTTTATCTTATTCTACGCTCTTTATTTTATTCTAGGCTCTTTATTTTATCCTACGCTCTTTATTTTATTCTACGCTCTTTATTTTATGCTACGCTCTTTATTTTATTCTACGCTCTTTATTTTATGCTACGCTCTTTATTTTATTCTACGCTCTTTATTTTATGCTACGCTCTTTATCTTATTCTACGCTCTTTATTTTATTCTACGCTCTTTATTTTATCCTACGCTTTTTATTTTATTCTACGCTCTTTATCTTATTCTACGCTTTTTTATTTTATTCTACGCTCTTTATTTTATCCTATGCTCTTTATTTCATGCTACGCTCTTTATCTTACTCTACGCTCTTTATTTTATTCTACGCTTTTTATTTTATCCTACGCTATTTAATTTATTCTACGCTCTTTATTTTATTCTACACTCTTTATTTTATTCTACGCTTTTTATTTTATTCTACGCTCTTTGAATTATTCTACGCTCTTTACTTTATTCTACGTACAACAAAAAGCATAGGATAATCTACTGTACATTTTGATCTTAATCTTTTTTGTCATTTATATTTTAAATATGATGAAATTAAAAAATAATTTTCCTTAGTTATGAAAAAGTAATTGTTCTTAAGTTTTTTTTAAATTTTGAGATAAAAATTTTAAGAGCCCTTTAATCCAATGACCTAACAAATATTTGATTATAATCATAATAAAGGATAAACATGTTTTTCTAGTTCTTCCTTTTTCACTGAGAGAGAAGTTTTGAAGCGTAGCACTTAGTTGTTACATAAATGTATATCAATAGGTACAACCACATCATAGACACAGAATAGACACAGAAGGTCGTTTTGAGTTAATCTATGTAATGTACGACTTTCAATATACCATATAAATGATACTCAGGGTAGTTCTCAAAAATATTCATAATTAGATTTTATCTTTTTGGTAGATATTAATAAAGAGAAAAATTAATCTTTATTTATATTAAAATACATAAATTAAATTACAAGAAAAATTTGGTTTGTTATCAGTTAATAAGAATGCCCTGGAGTGATGGTGGGAGTGGGGTGGAGGGGGGAGTGTCTTTTTGTAGAATATTGAGAAACGGGGATATAAAGGGTATGGAGTGGAAGGGGGACATTGGGGAATGAGGAGTAGGGGGAGGGGGGGATTTATCGTTCTCTAGCATCCCCATGTCCACCACCAGTATTCCCTATACTCACAAACATTGAAGCAAAATCATTCCCGCTAACTTTCATTCCCAGATCATAGCTCGCCAGTTTCATTCCCAACCTGGATAGAGAGGTTGATCTTAGTTTGGGTTGAAGAATAGGTTTATAGGAGGGTAGAGCAGGTTTAGCTGGGAGTATATCAGGTTTAGTAGAAGGAAGGGCAGGTTTAGGTAGTGGGAGATGAGGTTTAGTGAATACAGGAGCAGGTTTAGAGGTTTCAAGAGTATTATATAAAGCAGAATTGTTAAGCAAGCTGTTTTCTTCTTTAGATTTCGTTAACTCACGTTCTCGTTCTCCTAAACATGAAACAAATGATTTAAAGAGACAGTCATTTTGATTTTTAAGTGATCCTCCATTTAAATAGGGCATGCTCCAATTCACAACAGTCCTCTTTGCAAAAAATTAAATGAATTGCCCCTGCAAAACTATGACAATGTGGAATTTCTTTATACAGACCCCCGGCCCTTCTTACCGATGATTGGCTTATCTATAGACCTTAAGCCTTAACAGAGAACACCGAACAGTCCAACCTTGTCCTACCTTGTCCTACCTTGTCCTATCTTGGGCTTACCTTGTCCTACCTTGTCCTACCTTGTCCTACCTTGTCCTACCTTGTCCTGCCTTGTCCTACCTTGTCCTTACCTTGTGTTCGTTTTGTTTTATTAACTTTGCTGTAGATAGGTTCTGTATGGATGGAACTGGTTAGGACGGATTTCTCCGGGACGGTTTGCTCCTGGTATGAGTGAAGAAAGGAAGATTTAGGTTCAGCTTTTAGTCTCTGCTTTGCTAGTTTATCTGCCAACTCTCCAGAACTGCAAAAATGTAGATATAAATATATCCATTATATCTTCATCTAAAGTGGATGGTTTAACCATGTCTTAACATTCGGTAAATATGGTCCCAGATTATATCAAAATAAACCAATGCTTAAAACAATTTTAACAAAATAGTTTTTTTAAAATAATTACTTTGTGTGCTTTTTGACATGGTAATTTAAAAAACAAGCTTTAATTTTTTTTCCCAAATGATGTCAACCTTATTTTAACTTTATAAAATCCATGAAAATCCAGAAAAATGTGTTTTTCTTCTACAAGGTTTTAAAATTACAGATTTTAAAATAAAAGTTTTGGTAAATTTTACATGAATAGCTTTACATGAAAAGCTTTATATGAAAAACTTGTAACCTGCTACTAGCGCCGTTAAAGTTGGGCAGTTGAGCGCTCTTTGTTAAACTCCCATAAATCTGAAATATTATTGAATTGTATTTCCAAATATCCGCATTTTCCTTGTGAATCGGAAGTAGCACTTTCTTATTTGAAGGGTTACTTAAAATTGGGTTATCAATCCCTTTAATTACGTTGCAATCATTAAAGAAAAAATAGTTTTAAATTCACCTTAGGTTTGTTTTGAACTTGAGGTTTCTCTAATCCAAATTCATTCTCCAGGTTTCGTCTTGCTCCGGAGGGATTACTCAAGGTTTGCTTCTCCAGGCTTAATTCCTCACTTCTTCTCCAAGGGGAGTATGGTGAGGAGGAGGATAAAGACGAACCATGATTCAGCTTCTTTTGAAGTTCCGTCATAAAATTACTATCGGACGGGGTTGTACTATTTCTGGCTTGACTTGTACTATCTTCAGTAGTATTGGAAGAGTTGGAATTGAATCTGGGTTGGATGACTGGTCTCGGATTGTCGGAAAAACGTTTAGGCGAGTTTTCTAAACCATGTCCTGCTCTAGGTGGTTGCAAGAGTCCTGTGGTTGGAGCTGGTACAGAGGAGCGAGGAGAAGGGAGTAGTTTGGAGTACTTCTTCGGAGTGAGAGGAGGAGGTGAGGGTTCCATATTTATCTGGTTATCTTTAATAATAGGAGGATTAGTATCATTAAAGAACTGGTTTGAAGTCTGTTCTCTGGGAGTAATGAAACCCTGTGCTCCAGGTCCTTTATAGACTGGTGTTGTAACCTTGGGAGTATCATATATCTCTTCGGAGTTAAAGGATGAAGTCAGGTTGAGATCTGATGGTCGTTGGATCGCTTTCTTTGGAGTACTCGGAGAAACATGTAGTTCTTCAACATAATCTCCTTCGTAATCTCCTTCTTCATACTCCTCTTCATAATCTTCAACCTTGAGAAGTTGGTAAAAAAAATTATGCGTTTAAAGTCAACATTTTTACACAATTTAACCAACGATTTTGAAAATTTAAATCACTTTTTTAATCTTATTTTAGGATGGATTAAATCAAGGAAATCTAAAATCAATCCTATTCTTATAAATTTGATGAGTTGATTTCACTTTCTATCCTTTTAAACCATTTTTTTAAATTGAAGAGATACGATGAAGCAAGGGGTTAATTAGTCTATTAAAAGAAAAATAAAAAAGTCAAGGAATTGAGACTTTTACACAAATGAAAATTTTCTAAACCCTTCATCTTTGATATTTCACACTTAGATAATTTGGTCTAACAGAATTCAAAGTTTGAATTATCAAAGGTCTGCAACATTGGGTTGCAAAGATATAGGGGTTAGAAAATCAGACTTTGTGGCAAAGACTGAATTCCTTTCATGAGTTGATTTCAGTTTCTAGCTTTTAAATAACTTATTTAAAAATTGAACAGATACGATTAAGCAAGAGGGGCTGAGTAGTCTAAACTACATATATTTAGATAAAAATAAATATATTTGAAACTTGAAATATGCTTACCCGTCTCATAAACTTAGGTCCAGTATCAACTACATCGTAAATGTCGTCTTCGCCAACTTAAAATATCAACGTTAAACTATAAAAGAGAGAGAAAAATTTGCGGTTTCAAAATTTCCTTATATACGCTTCACGTTGTCTTAGAATTCTTTTTTCAAGACTATAAGCTAAAATACAAGACTCAGGAAAACCATGGAAAAATAAAATGGACAAATTAAAATTTATTAATTTAATGATACAATGCAAATCATTTTACCTTCTTCTTCTTCTTCTTCTTCAGTGTCCATTTCGTTCCTAATATTTAACAATGTTTTATTTAATGAGAGTTTTGTGGATTTTTTAAATTGACTTTGGTTTTACGATTCATATTTCCATGAAGAAAAGTCTTTGAAAGTCAAGTAGAAGTTTTTGAACAATTATTAGAAACCATTCAAACATTATTATTTTTGCAATATTCTTTAATTCTACATTTATTTTTCAATAGTAAAAATATTTTTCCTTGATGAATATTTTGCAGCTTTTAGAATAAATTTCTCCCAGTTGTCAACTATCTCAGAGTTTTCCATCTCAAACTAAACATAATGATAAATCATTCAGCTAATGTTTTACCTTTTATGAAAAACGTATTCCTGGTATACTTCGTGAAAATGTAAAAATGTTAAGGGAAAACGAGTGTGTTTATAGATTTGGAACTCTTTCAAAAGATATAATTATTTCAATGAGAAACTAGTTCAAAAAAACATTTAATTTAAATCTGGTCCAATTATAACTTTTTTCCAAGCTCTACATTTATTCAATGGTGAAGAAATATACTTTTAGAATAAATATGTTTTTATATGTTTAGTTTTATACTTTATGCTATGCAAAATTAGTTAGGAAGGGGGAGGAGGGTGTTTTTGATACTGTTTGGAGAGCATCAAGGAACTGAGCCTTTGCCACAAACTCTTATTTTCTGTTCCAAATATTTTTGCAACAAAATTTGGTAAACCTCAGATATTTCAAATCTAAGTTTAAAATACCAAAGATTTACACCATCAGGTTGCAAAAATATTGAGATTAGAACATTTGAGATTGTAGTAAAGACTGGATTTCTTGATACTATCACGACAATAATAAATATCATTTGTTAGTCCAAAAGCTCACAATAAGAATCAAAAGACTTTGCTAAATAAAGATTAAAGAATAATGAAAATAGTTTAAAAACCTTAAATTTTTCCGGTTTGTCCGTGGTGTTCCGAATCAGTGAAATAGTGCTTCACAAATAAGTTGTTTGGATAAATAATGATAAAAAATAAAAAATAAGCTTTATTTAAAAATCCTTTTTTAACTTAATTGATTTTTGATCAGTCCTACTTTTCAAGGACACTATTATCAACTAAAACTGATTAATCAAATTAATCAAATTGATGTTCTTTCCATTCATAAAATCATATAAAAAAATTGCAGAAATTAATGTTTATTTTCTTATTTTATTAAATCCGAACTTATCCCTAGATTTTCCTCTTTTACACTCGAACTTGCTGAGACTAAAATGCCTTTGTCGATGCAAAGATTCAGGGTCGGTGAAAAGATAAAGTCGACCTAGAAACAAATAAAAATATATAAAAATAAATAAAAATAATTAAAAATAGATAAAAATATGTTATCTAAAAATCAGAAATACGAAAAACAAAAATACTGGTTTAAAAAATAAAAAAATAACGGAAGAGTGGAATATTAATATACACTGCAATTCTTTACCTTTCAGATTTTACATAGATTCAGACCCCCCGTGCTTTCATAGAGCTTTAAAGGAATTTATACCTCTATATATGATTCCCCAGTGTCTATTCTTCTTAAACATGGATTCCTTGATCCATATCCATCCACTGTAATCTTTAAAAAGGGATTTTTACTAGTTTTATGTTAAGGGATTATATATAAGTTTTATGTTAAGAGATTATACATGTTATATGTTAAGGGATTATATATAAGTTTTATGTTAAGGAATTATATATAAGTTTTATGTAAAGGAATTATGATTGCGTTTTATGTAAGAATATGTTTTCTGAAAAGGTATTGTAAATAGGCAACTGTAAAGATATCTGTTAAGAAATTGTTAATCAGTTTCATGTAAAGGTTTTGTAAATTAGTTTTATATAAAGGAATTGCGAATAAGTTTCATGAAAAGGGGGTTTTATTAAGTTTCACGTGAAAGAATTGTGAATAAGTTTCATCTAAAGGAATTAGAAGTAAATTTTAACCCCATTATTTCTAATTCTTTAATGTGTTGCGTTTATTTTTTTAATATTTAAACAAAAATACAAAACATCATTATATGAAAATACAACAGCTGATTTTATTTGAGACATATTTCCTAACCTGCGTTTTTATCCAGAGATTTTGCTGCAAGTTGGGACACCTAAAATTAAAAACATTCATCGTTTTTTTGGATCAGAAAAATAAAAATAAAACGACCAATATTAAAAATTCATCTTTTATATTGATCAAATATAAATGAAATCCGAACCGGATGTTTAAATAAAATATGATGATGATGATCAAAATAAAATTTGACTTGCAAACCAAGTTAATTTTTAATTTACAACGAACGAAAAGAATTGTTACTTAGACAAAACTATATTACAATTAGGAAAAAACGGAGTTTTCGATATTTGTTATTTCTAATAAATCTACAAGAAACAAAAAAATATTTTTTTCAATTCAAACACAAAACCTTTCATGCGTCAATTGAAATAATTCGTTAACAAAAGATTTTTTAAATTTAAAAATGTTCCTCAGTGTTAGAAAAAGAACAGGAAATATAAAGAATTTTGACAGAATGGGTTGAAATCTCTTACAGGGTTTTCACTTCTAGGAACATCAACTTTAGAATAATCCCCTTCATCCTCATCATCATCTTCTTCATTAAACTCATCCTCAAAACTATTTCCATCATCTGTAAAAAAGATTAAATTTATCTATTTTTTAATAAGTAATTATGGTCAAAGACCTCACAGATTGATTTTATTAGCGTACATAGTTCAATTAAGCACACCAAGTTCAACTAGGCATACTTAGTTCAACCAAGCATAGCTAGTTCAACTAAGCATATCTGTTCAACTAGACATACCTAGTTTAACTAAGTATACCTAGTTCAACTAAGCATACCTAGTTCAACTAATCATATCTTGTTCAACTAGACATACCTAGTTTAGCTAAGTATACCTAGTTCAACTAAGCCTACAAAGTTCAACTAAGCATGCCTAGTTCAACTAAGCATAGATTTATTTTTTTATATTATATTTGTTTTCTAACCTTGTACTCGACTTATCGGTTTAACATTATCATAGATGTCTTCTTTACCAGCTTGGTAATCCATAGTTTGGGTCATTATTGGAGTAGATATCCCTACTTCTTGGTTCTTCATTGGGGTAGAGACCCTAAGTAAAATTAAGATAATTCTACATGGTACTTTTTGACACTCTGTACATGAATGATTTCTTAAAAATACGTCTGTAATCTCTTTAAAAAGAAAACTCCCCCCCCCCCCAGCTCCCTAGCATAACTACAGTCCCCCTCCGTCCATTCTCCATTTTAACCCCCCCCCCCTTTGATAAAATTAGTTCCTAATCGAAAAATAAGCCTCAGGGATAATATGAGCATTCAAAATTATTACTGCTGCATAACATCCATCTGTATATAATTTTATTTCACTAGATTCTTAGAAAGTAAATAAATGTTTTTGCTGCATACCAGCTACAATCTGATCTCTAATAGTTCTCTTTAAATCTATTTAATTGAAATGAATTGTTATCATTATTAAAATTAGGTGGAAAAATTAATCAAAACAGCCATGAGCTATTTGCTTTATACCTGTACTGTTAATAAAATCATTAATTTGTAATTGTAAACTCATTCTGTACACAGATACATGTATTTTAGCAATAAACGTTATCTATCTATCTAACTCAAAGGAACTGTGTCTTTGCCACAAAATCAAGTTTTCTAATTCCTTTATTATAGCAACCTGATTGTGTAAACCATAGATATGTCAATTTTCAAACTTATATTATTTGACCAAACAAAACTCATAGTTTGAAATATCTAATTGGGTTTCAAAGATATAGGGAAATCAGAGTTTGAGGCAAAGACTCATTTCCTTTTCTAATTACTTTATCTTACCAACCTGATAGTGTGAACTTTTGATATTTTAAACTTAGATAATCTGATCTAACAGAATATTAAGTTTGAAATATCTAAGGTAACGCAATGGGGGTGGTAAATATATAGAAAATCAGAGACTTTATGGCAAAAACTCAATTACTTTCTGAGTATCAATTTATCAAAATTATTGAATGTTTTTTTTCTTACTTTTGTGGACTGAAGGCCATAACAGTTTCATACTCTTCATCATCATTCAATAGCTTACTCCCCCTTAATATTGTAAAATAATAGCTTACTCCCCCTTAGTATTGTAAAATAATAGCTTACTCCCCCTTAATATTGTAAAATAATAGCTTACTCCCCCTTAATATTGTAAAATAATAGCTTACTCCCCCTTAATATTGTAAAATAATGTACAAATCAACCATGTATACTTGCTATATACAATGTTAAAGACATTTAAAACAGTTTATTTCGAAATCATGAAAATGTTGGAAAGGGGATGGTGGAGTTGGCACATTTGATGTAGGGGGGGGGGGCCCTGCCTTCATTTTTGGTTCAAATCTTCCAATTTTTTGGGTGCACGCCTAACTAGGGTTCGAAATTCCTATAATAAAATAAAATTGAACTATAATGACCTCTAATGACCTCTAATGACCTCTAATGACCTCCACAAATAGAAAATATTTCAACTATGGCTTAATGCATATCAAACGAAAGCTGGGAACCCAGGGAATCC
>NW_019396720.1:111432-115024 GCF_000591075.1 Eurytemora carolleeae
GGTCATTAGAGGTCGTAAGAGGTCATTAGAAGGTCAAACACTGGATTTGTTGCTGCTACTGGATTCCCTGGGTTCCCAGCTTTCGTTTGATATGCATTAAGCCATAGTTGAAATATTTTCTATTTGTGGAGGTCATTAGAGGTCATTAGAGGTCATTAGAGGTCATTATAGTTCAATTTTATTTTATTATAGGAATTTCGAACCCTAGTTAGGCGTGCACCCAAAAAATTGGAAGATTTGAACCAAAAATGAAGGCAGGGCCCCCCCCCCCTACATCAAATGTGCCAACTCCACCATCCCCTTTTTAAAATATATCTTAATCTATAAAAAGAGGTTTACCTACGCTGAATCGAGTCAAATGAATTGTACATACTGTCTCTCGATACTTCATGAACGCTTCTTATAAAAAAACTAAATTAATTCCAAAAAAAATATAGTTTTTCATTGTTTCATTAAATGAAAAATATGAATTAAGTTGGAAACATATTTAGATTTTATCTCTACTGAGAAATTATATGCTTACAAGAAACTTTAAATTTCCAATCCTAACATTTTGCAACCTGATTGTGTAAAACTATGGCATTTCAAACGTTTACCATTAGATCTAACAGAATTTAAACTTTCAAATTTCGAAGGCCCATGATCATAAGGCTCGAAAAAAGATTGAGTAATAAGTCTATTTGTCTAAGGATTCTAAGGTTCATAAAAAAAAATTTCATTGAGTCTTTTATTTATTAAATTTGGCATTTTCATCTGTGGTTTCTGATGTATAAATGTATTCTTTGTATTTACCTAAGGTTTCTGATGTATTAATGTATTCTTTGTATTTACCTAAGTTTTCTAATGTATAAATGTATTCTCTGTATTTACCTGTGGTTTCTGATGTATAAATGTATTCTCTGTTGAATAGATTTTCTAACTTCATTTTGATCTAAGGTTAGTTTATCAGTGTTATCCATCCATCGAAGAAACTAAAATTAAACAGTTTCGGTTTGTTGGAAATCAAGCCAAACCAAACCTATTTTTTTTTCTCGTTTTAACATTTTTCTCTTTGATCTTTAGTCAAGAGTTTAAGGGTTGAAACATACTAGATTTTTTTTATAAATTTTCATAAAACTTGTCTTTTTTATACCTGGTCAATATCTTTTAGGAAATTTATTATATCACCCAGAGTTTCCTAAAAAATATTTTTGTAATTATTGATATTATTATTATTTTTGATATATTTATTATAATTATTATTATTATTATTAATATATATATATATATATAATATAATATACCTGTTCTGACCCTGTATTAGAATCATGAAACCCAGAGCTTAAGTTATTGGAAAAATTCATCTTGGACGGAGTAATTAATTATTAATCAAATATTTGTAAATGTTTCGTCATCTTCTCTGAAATAAATGTGTGATATTCGAAATTTAGATTCGAATTTCAAAAAGGAACTCAGTTCTTGCCAAAAACTATATATTTGCAACCTGATGGTGTAAATGTCTGATATTTCAAGCTGAAATTAGCTGATCTAACAGAATTCCTTGAGAAATATGAAAGGTCTACGACATCGGGTTGCAACGAAATACGGATCAAAATCAGAATTTTTGGCAAACTATAAAAGAGATGTCGATAAAGTAGGCTGGGAGAGGAATGTAAAGAGAAAAAAAACATCTAATGATTCACAGTTTTCTTTTTATCCTGCTGTGGTTGACAAATTTTAAGTATTTTAAAAATCGAATAATTTTTCGAATTAACATTTTCAAAATAACCATAATTCTGATATTTTAAGCTTTTCTATATCAGAAACTAGGCTACGGATAACCCCCTAAATTTAAAAGATATTTGTGATTGATATTTTTTGATAAGATGTATAAAACTGCTTCGAATACCCCTTTTAACTCTTTTTACTGGGACACCCTGTAAATGATTTATTTGTGTAAACCCTATAATTTGTTATGACTAAGTCAATTCAAGTTTTATTTTCATAAAAGGCAATCCTGCATTGCTAATTACCGTTGTTATTTCAATTTGTGTGGTTTAATGTTAACCGTTTATACCAGACATTTTATTCGTATCTTTAAAAACTGGAATTTTTTATGTAACTTAGTTGAGGCATCAGCGTAGAACAGGGGGGGGGGGGGNACCCTCTCTCCCTCTCAAAACAAGTTACTGACGTAACACCCAGTTCCTGAACCCTCTCCCCCTCTCAAAACAAGTTACTGACGTGACACCTATGTGCTTAACATGTTTGATTAAAGAGCATTTTCACGCATTTGAAAAATCTAAAGTATATTAATGTATTATATTTACAACACAAATCTCTCTAGAAGGGTATGATTCATTTGTTGTACTATCCTGCTTTGTCTTCATAGTCTTTATGTATTCTGTACAGCAATTGCTCTTTGCTGCTTAAAAGTCAACTGGGTATTTCAAATGAACTGATGTTTTCAGTGATATAGGTTGTTCCATATCATATTTCATCGTGCATATGATTCATAGATTGAATTATCTACGGTTTACGATGTAGGGTTGCAAATTAACGGGATTTATAGAAAATCAAATTTCTTTTTGTAAATCTAATATAACGATTTGGTTGCAGAAAATAATTTATTATTCTTGCGCATTTCATGTAATTTATGAAAACTTAAATAATCCAATAAATAAACGCTCTGTAATACCCCAAATATTATTATGACCCTTAGGACCAATGTACTAAGGCAAGGAAAGATATTTTAGAGGTGTACGCATTTTTTTGTACTGCAGTGTACTATGTCTTTGGGCGGAAAAGTAAACATAAGACGGATGTCACAGCCTGACATGGGATCAATTTTCTAAAAAGTAATCTATGAAATATTCTGGAAACTATTATGTGAATTTTCAAAATTATCAAAATTTAACGCAACTTCCTCGGATACTAGACGAACACTGAGGCATCTATTCTTGTTTACAAAGACCGCCCAGAGAGAACTGGTTTCAATATGTACGCAGAGTATACACGACCGCAATTAACTTTCCTTGCATCAGTACCTTGCTTACGACTATCTTTGACCTATTGGAGTTTCGAATATATTTTTTAATAGTTAAACATTTCCTTTTATTTTTAGTTAAGCAGCTTATGTTTCTTGTTATGTATGCACATCTGATTTACTATTATACAATAACAATCAATCCTCTAGTTGATTGATTGATTGATTGAAGATTGAACACCGGCCCATGATTAGATTTGGATGCACAAACAATTTTGAAAAAAGAGAAATATACAGGGTATTAATGATAAGGTATTCAGGGTTTAAATTCAATATAATCCATATTTTCGGAAGATAATAAATTAAAAAAATTAAATTTTTCATTTGTTCTCATGTTTTCAAGGACACCCTGTATGGTCAGTTCATTGTTAAGTGTGTAAAAACATCTGGAAAACAGACCGTATGAATCCCTTCAAAATATATATATATATATATATATATACGGGACAAGGAATGTAATCTAACCCTAGGCTTTTTACAACTAAACCATGGCAGATTTTAAAACACCCAGTTCCTGAACCATCTCCCCCTCTCAAAACAAGTTAATGACGTAACACACAGTTCCTG
>NW_019396720.1:115176-117939 GCF_000591075.1 Eurytemora carolleeae
ACTGACGTAACACCCAGTTCCTGAACCCTCCCTCCCCCTCTCAAAACAAGTTACTGACGTAACACCCAGTTCCTGAACCCTCCCCCCCCCTCTCAAAACTATTTTTCTTATTTTTTTCTCTCATAAAGTTAGAACCAGAAAACTGCGGAATAGGAAGACGACATTAAGTTTATTGATTTTGTTTCAAAGCAATTAGATTTACTAGTCACTTATTTAATCACTTGAGAAGTGAAATGGTTCCGTTTATACAATAACAATTCCTGTTTCTCATTTTATCAGACTATGTTAAGTCACAACTAAAGTCTAAAACTCGTCTTCCTTTTTCAGAATTTTCTAGTTCTCATTGTATATATTATTTTTAAAACCATGTAAATCTAACGGAAATGAAGAACTGGGCTGATATCTAGTTCTAGTTCCGGTTCCGGTAAATGCGTGTTTATCAAAATATTTTTATTTCTTAAAATTAACAATTCTCTGCTTGGGAAATATTGCTCACATGTTACCCAGTGGATAATCGTTATGACTTACTACTCCCTATTTGTTAAACCCTTTTTATACCTGCCGGAACTCAGTAAAGAAGACAGTTGATGACGATGTTATTAAAAGTGCAACAGGCCCAATTTACAAATGTACCCTTCCCCTTCAAACCTCACCCCTCCCTTTCTACTCATTCCGTTCTCTTCCAACCTTCACCCTTCTATGCTCCCTCTCATTTTTCGTACGTTCTCTACAATCCTTCATTCTTCTATGCTCCTCCTCATCTTCCATCCCTCCCCTCTCCATGTTCCCCCTCATATTCCATCCGTTACCTTTCATCCCTCCTCTCTCATGTTCCCCTTCATATTCTATCCGCTACCTTCCATCCTTCACCCAACCATACTCCCCCTCATATTCCATCCTTCCCCTTTCCATACTCCTCCTCAAATTCCCCCCCGTTCCGTTCCATCCTTCCCCATTCCATGATCCCTTAATCTTTCATCCGTTCCCTTCCGTCCTACTCATCTTCCGTCCATTCCCCTCCATCTCTTTTTTCCATTCCCTTCCATGTCTTTCCATTTTCTTCCATCTCTTTCCATCTCTTTCCATTCCCTTCCATCTCTATCCATTCCCTTCCATCTCTTTCCATTCCCTTCCATCTCTTTCCATTCCCTTCCATCTCTTTCCATTCCCTTCCATCTCTTTTCATTCCCTTCCATCTCTCTACATTCCCTTCCATCTCTCTACATTCCCTTCCATCTCTCTACATTCCCTTTCATCTCTTTCCATACCCTTCAATCCCCATGTTTTTTGGGATACCCTGTAGTTTCAAGTGACCCTTGGTAGGCTGTCAAGTCCTATTTTCAACTGTTACCCTTGAAATCTTTGTCTGATCAAGTATATGAACAGGATATCTATATATTGTTCTTTGAAAATTAATTATTCTCAAACAAAAGTGGCGGGCGCATTTCTTGCTTCAGAAACAAATCGAAACGTTATCAGAATCAAACAGTTTTTAACCGACGCCAAACGACCTTATTTTTAATTGTTTATAACAAATTAAGGTTTCAAGGGTACCATTGGGAATCAGGAATGTCCCTCTTAAAATGGAGGTTTCGTAGAAATTACGCCTGCTAACCTTTTTAATTCATTTCCTTTTACATAAACAATGAACAGAGTCCGAATTTAAAGAATTTGAGCTATGTCTCAAATCCACCAAAAACTGGGTTCAATTTAGCGCCGGCTTAAATCTTGAAACATTGAATAAAATTTTAAATGGAACCAACCATATTTGATCTGAGTCTCTAATTTAAGCCGCGTCTCAAATTCTTTAAATTCGGCCTCAGATGTTTGATATTTAACAACTATTTTCATTTTTTCTCTCAATAAAGCTTTAGTTTAGACAGTTTTTAAATTTAAAAAAATCAAGAATTCTTTTCAAATAAATTCTGTTAAGAATTTTTGAAGAAAAGGCTAGAAGGACATTCATGATTCTGAGGGATCTTAAATGGATTTATTTCGAAACCCCGTTTGAATGAAATGAATGAAAACAAACAAAAAATATCATGTTTTGGGAGCTCAGAAATGTTTACAAAATCAAAGTCCCGATTTTTATGGAACTTCCTGTGATTGTAAGGGTGTCCCGATAAAATCAATGAATCAAAGACGACAAAAAGTTGTCACTTAATCCCATGGTTTCAGGGACACCTGGATATTAAAACAAGGTTTGACCAGGCAATATTAATCATAGCTTTGTACCCGTGGTACAAAATATACAATATATATAATATATATATATATATAAAGGGTTGTTAAACCATATTTACGTGATATGCCATGGTCTATACAGTCTACAGTCTCGTTTTAATCTCAAGAGAAGTTGATTAATGAAGAATTACTGGCACGACATTGTGACCTCGTAACTTTTATTTTACATTCAAGAGTGTGGGGGAAAATATTTGGTTCCATACTTTTTTCTCCTTCCCTTGAAAAGAGTTTCTCGTTTGTTCGGTTTCCTCATCTTTTTTTTAATCTTATACTAGGACTGAAGCCAACTATGTTTATCTCTCACATTTTATTTATAATTCCGAAAAAAATGATTGTGTTTCGATATGTTTTAGTTATGCTTAATATAAGGAACAAAATAACAGTATTGTGCACTGTTTAATGTCCATGATGATTATTATTTTTATAAAGTTCACATGTCAAGAGTATTTGACGAATTGATAAGAATATTACATTCAATAAACTGTATATCATCTCATCATCAAATTAAGGGGGGGGGGG
>NW_019396720.1:117946-119578 GCF_000591075.1 Eurytemora carolleeae
CCCCCTCCCAAAAAAATATTCAGCCCAATGCCCCATCATATATATTCCTTAACCGTATATATATATATATGTAAGTAAAAATGAGTAAAAAGTAATTAGCCTTAATCAAAGGTCTATCTTACCAAATACACTCATTACACCCTCATTGTTACGGCATTGAAATCTCCAAAGATTAAATGCAACAATTAGTTTCCGTTAAAACCACGTGAATAAATGAATTGTTAAGAATTCACCATTATATTAACTGCCTGAGAACTATGCAACTACTGGCACTACTACTGCCTACTTGAACTACTGAGAATAGCTTGCGGCTTACGCCGTATATCCACTACAGTGGAGGGTTGGATCCTTCGGGGTTTAGCACGCCGCGGATATATTCAAACCTTTCGGTTGCACGCTGTAGTTATCTATTAACCAAACAAAACAGCAATTGTATCTTTTGTCTTATCTAGTCTATTCATTCATTCATTCATTCTATTTGTCGTTTATTGGATACAGACAGACTGACAGGCAAGCTAAATGTATATAGATATCTAACCTTTGATAATAATTACTGAGAATTGACAGATATATATGGATTTAAAATAGTGTAAAAAAGGGTATATTATAACAGATCTACTGTTAAGCTAAAACAAATTGTTTGCAAATGTCCAGAACTATATTCCAATTCTTATTTAATTTCTCTAAATGCTTTGAAACAATGAAATTGCTTTAGTTCCACACTTCCAATGCTTATTTTAAACACAAATATTGATAAGATAGAATCATTGCAAAAGAAAGCTGGTCGTCTATTGATGGGATTACCTTGAATAAGTCACACAGCGGAAGCTTTTTGGGCTTTGAAAATACTCCCCTCTAGAAAATTAGGAATTTTTAATGTTATAACATTTTTATTTCAATTAAAAAGAGATCAACTCCCCCTGACATTTAAAAAAGATTTCAATTATAAAAAAAATATCAAAAACCCAAATCTTAGAAACAGAAATGATTTCTACATTCCTAGAGTAAAATCTATTACAATTGTACTAACAATTTCCCTAAAATATGGTATGACGTTTATTGGCTACAAAATAACAGACAGACAGACAGACAAGCCAAAATTATATCTGTATATAAATTTAGCTTGTCTGTCTGTTTGGGTGTTTGTCTGTTTGTTTGTATCCCATAAACGTCAAAACGGCTGAACCGATCGGGCCCAAAATTTTTGTGGGACATCACAAGACCACAGGGAAGGTTTATGAATGATAAAAATAAAAATAAAATGTGTTTTAAAGGTTTTTAATTTTGTAAAAATTTAAATTCTTGAAAATCCGCGAATTTTTTTGAAAATCCGCAAAAATTTTTTCTTCTTTGTAAACAAACAGACAGACACCAAAACAGACAGACAAGCCAAATTTATATATAGATATAGTATACACATATACTTTTTAACACTTACTTTGCAAGGGCCTTAAATGGTATTTTATAAATTGAAGTATTCATTTCCAAAAAATCTGCGTCGTGTGATTTGAAAATATCCGCAGCGTGATTGGAGCGTGCTAAGATAATCTTTCAAAGATAAAATAGAATCATTGTTGGGGGGATTTCAACACGTCACAGGTGGGGGTGGGGGATATTCAGGTGGATAAGGTG
>NW_019396720.1:119689-155737 GCF_000591075.1 Eurytemora carolleeae
ATGTTTTATGTCCAAATATGACAAATGATACATCATTAGAAAGCTCTTGTGCTCTACTTTTAGAATCTGCAAAAAAATTGCAAATTTGCAAAAATTGAAATTTTTATCGCAAAATCCAGTTATAGAGTAAAAATGTTTGCAAAAAAAAATTTGTCCAAAAAATGAAAAATTATACATTTTTGAAAAGCCCTTGACCATGCCATGATTTTTAATGAAGAAAAACAAAAAATGTGCAAATTTCCTTTAACACGTTGTTTGCAAAAGATTTGCAATTTTATCAAAATCAGACAAGTGAAAGTGGGTCAAAACAAAGATTTAGTTTGTTACAGGCAATACAGTCATTCAGGCAGTGTGCCTGAGGACTCAGACAGTTAGTATTAAAGCCCTGTTTTAGGCCTAAAGGGAGGGCTTTGGGTATATAAGAAAAGTCAGAAAATTTCAACAGCCTCAGACCAATATTTTTTGAGTTATGTAAAAAAAAATACAGGGGGGTCAAATTGACCCCCCCCCCCCCTCCAGCAGGAATAGGGTTAAGTATACATAAAGACGAAAAATAATACTCCGCTTTGATTACCGTGTGTGAGAGTAATTGTTTCTTTGTCTGCGAACGAGAAGCGTTCTGAATCATTTTCTTGAAAGATAGAAATAGATTAGGAATTACATTGAGTTTTATCTTGTAAGACAGATATACTTGAGAATACAGACTGAGAGGAACCTCGAGTTAAAGATTGAATTGTGCCTGGATTGGTATTGGTCTAAAAGTATTTATTGGAGTAGGGCATTTTGTACTGCAAACCATCGGGATCTAGCCTGTGAGTTCTTGTAATTTTACGCATTTGTAAAAAACTCATAAATTTTTTTACAGAATTTTGAAGAAACCTTCAAAATACATAAATAAAGTACCACAAGTCCAAGCAAAGATTTTTTCATTATGGGTTCTGCATTTCATGTGACCACATAAAATGAAACCAACTTTTCATTGCCTAAATATCAAAAATCTTTTTGAGGCTGTATTTTGCGAGACAAACAAGTGCAACCTTTTTTATAAAAGGAATAAAAAAGAATATAATTCTATATTTTTTGTTTAATCTGTCTCGTTTCAGCCGAAGTTTCTTTACCTGCCGAAAAAATCACTGTTCCAATTCAAGAAGTTTTAATATTAGCACCTTCAGTTTAAATTTTTGATTAGGCATTCCAAAATTGCGTGTAAAAGATAAACTAGTTCAGATAATATCAACATATTTTACTTTTGTTTAATTTTTGATTTAGGTTAGGTTTTTTTTCAGAAAATATTTTTTCAAAAAAATATTAATCTGCTCTATAATAGTACAACAGCTTGCAGCAGAACAAATCATCGCAGAACCAGGTTTAGTCAAATTCGTTGAAATAGAAGAAATTGATGGAATCGGCCAGATCGACGATATGAAATCTTGTGAACTCAACCCAATCTTCACCAACCATTTTAAGAGAGAAAAGATAATTTTATAATTAAGTTTACACATGTTTTAAAGATAATTTTCTCCCTTAATTCATGGTATCCTTTTTTATCCTATGGAAAAAAACAGCGTTTTATAGTATGTAGTATTGGTAGTATTACTACGAACGTTGGAAACGACCCCTCCTCTCCCTCATGTTTCTTAACAACAGCGCGTGTTTATACTATTCCAGGTCTCAATTATTTCTAATCTTTTCAACATCGAGCTTCTTAGAATTATTAACGTAATTTTATTGATTTCAAGTGAAATATTGAATGATATTAAATAGACCATTAATCAATTATCTGATATTAAAAAATAAGGATTATTTAGAAATGTTTTTTAAAGAAGCTTATTATCATCATTATTTTTTTATAGGGAAACATACAATAATATTTTTCATTAATTTTACATATTAAATGATTTTAGGGAACTGTACTTTAATTTACAGATATTGTTGTGAATTGTGGAAAGAGAAAACTTCAGCTCATTGTTATTCAGATAACATTTTAAAGGGTAGTGTTGTGATTTGGGCATTGCTCTCTTCAAATGGAAGGTTTACTTCAAATTACGTTTACAATCCCTTTAAAGGGACCGTTCACTTATTTGGGTAATTACCTTTAATAATCTGAAAATTTATCTAAACTATCTCAAGGTCTGGAAAGAGTACTCCGAACCCTTGATTATCTACTACAGATTCCGGATATAACAAAAGATTCAGACCTAGCTTTGGGGGTCAACCTATACCGGTAGGTTGGAAACCCATTAGGACCTTATTGTACAGGGTTAACCAAAAAGAATAAGACTTAAGAGACGACTGTACGGAATTCATATGGTCTATAACCATATTTTCATAACTTCCGTCTAACTATAAACTTATTTCTTTCTTTGGCAAAACATTAGATAGTCCGTTTAAAGCTGCAGCTGGATCTGGATCCGAATCCTAAGCACTGATGATAACATTTGTAATAAAAGCCCCAGGATTTAATTTTCCTTTTTATCCTGACAAGTTATAAGGACACTTAAAAATGATTTGCTAAACCCTATATTTTTGCAATCCCATGTCGTAGACTTTAGTATTTCACACAATGAATTCTGTTAGATCAATAATTCTAAGTCTGAGATGTCAAAGATATAGGGTTTAGATAATTTGTGCTAAGAACGTTTAAAGAGTGTAACAAAGAAATCCGTATCAATATTGCTAAAAAATTGACTAGTTATGCTTTAGGACTAGATTGACTTTATTATATAACTTTCAAATTTTTCAACAACGTTTAAACTAAAAAGTTTGAAAAAGGAATTGATTTTTTGTTACAAACTCTGATTTTTGAATACCTACATATTGGAAACACAATGTCGTAGACCTTTAACATTTCAAACTATTAATTCTGGTAGATCTAATAATCTAAGTTTGAAATATCAAAGGTTTTCAAAACCATGTTGCAAAGATATAGGGATTTTAAAATCTTAGTTTTTGGCAAAGACATTCCTTTAACAACAACTGTACAATTTACTGTAAACGATTTTAGTTTTGACTATATTATATAACATTCAAATTTTTCAATGACTTTTAAACTAAAAAGTTTGAGAAATTAAACAACATACTGTACAATTCTTTATGTACTGTAAAGGGTAGACGTGAAAAAAAAAAACATTTTTTTGTTAAATATTGACAATTTTTTGTTGAAAATAAGCGAGTTTTTGTTGATTATAAGAGATTTTTTTGTTAAACTAAAACGATTTTTTTTAAAATAAGCGATTTCGTTAAAAAAAAGCGTTTTTGTGTTAAAAATAAGCGATTTTTTTTGTTGAAAATAAACGATTTTATGTCGCTTATTTGGCAGCCACCAACTTCTTCTGCAATATAAGCGACTTTGTTGAAACAAAGCGATTTTTTTAAATAAGCAATTTAGGTTAAGCGACGTTTTGTCGCCTAATTGGGTGCCATCCAACTTTTTCATCCGATTAGACGACTTTTTATCGCTTGATTACGACTTTTTAATATAGAGTGTGGTGACTTAATGTACCCTGGGACAGTCGAGGATGAAGAGTTTCAGGTCGTCTTTACAGTCGCATTCGTTGTAAGTAACCCTGTACGTTTCCGCTAATATTAGGCAAAAACTTTTTTTTTGCACAACATTTTTTTATTTGAAGCTGGCTTTAAAATCTGTTATATGCTACGGTAAGTTCCATTCAACTTTGGCATTTCAAGACGAACTTTGATCAATTTTATGTGAGTTTGTTTTTGTTTTTTGTTATTTTTTGTTACTTTGTTATTTTTATTTTTCAACTTATATCTCAACTTATAACATGAATTGGATATGAGTACACTGCAGTCTGCACAATTTCTGTGTATCTGTTGTCTTCCTATTATTCCACAGTGTTATGGGTCTCACTGTAGGTATTTGTGAACCTAGCTATAAGATCTATAGCCGGCCCAGTGGATGAGAATAAAGAAATATTCTCCTTGGATTTCTACTTCAGACAAACCTGGACGGATGAAAGATTAAGGTAAAATCATATGAAGATGCAGAGATCCTCACAAAATATGAAAATATGGATTAAGGATACTGGGTAAAATATTGATGATAAGAATAAGGATAAGAATAATGATACAGGGTTTCCAATAAAGAATACGAAGGTTACGAATAAGTATCCAGGGTTATCCACATAGAATGAGTATAAAGATTCAGGGTTGCCCAAAAAATAAGGATAAAGATACAGGAATATCCGCAAAAGATAGGAATAAGAATACAGGGTTAGAATAATTAAACAGGGATCCTCAGAAAGAATGAGATTACGAAAACAAGGTTGCCCCGACATAGAATGTGAATAAGAATACGATATACGGATTGTAGTCAGCTTCATTGCATTAATTGATGAATTCTTGCAACATAAACAAATTAGTAATTTATAATTTTATGAAAAAAATATAAATTTTCCGAAAAAATTGAAATTACGATGGTTTTACATATTTTTCCCGGTCTTCTATGCTCAACGTTTCTATGAATATACAAAAAAGATAAACCCCATTATTTAGTAAACAGGAGATCGCGAGTTCGAATCTCGCTGGTGCCTTGGACTCACCCTTTTGTTGTAAACAGGTACTGAGAATAAAATTTTCTTCAAAAGAACACAATTTTCTTTAAGATTAAAGGTTACAAACAAGAAAAATGCAGCGACCCGGGATCGAACCGGGGACCTTTAGATCTTCAGTCTAACGCTCTCCCAACTGAGCTATCACAGCCTGTTGGAGATTGCAACCCTCGTAGGAAATTCGTATGTATTATGTATCAATAAACCATATCTAAATATTCTTCGTTTGTTTATTTTTGTTTGAGATTGATTAGATATTAGTTAAAGATATTTAATCTCCGGTTTCTATTCCTAATGAAAAAGATGATGTTTCATTGATAGTGTGTTTGTTTGTTTTTATAAGTTTTTCTATTTTTAAAATATTAAAACAGCGGTACACAAAATTAAGAATAAAGGTGGAACAGTTTAGGCATAGCGGCCTTTTATCTTTTGGCTTTATGAACGTGAAAAATGTTGAGTAAAGAAAAATTAATATTTATCCGGTTCCATATAGTCAAAAAAACGGATACAATTTCGCTTTTCTAGAAAACTAGATACGGTTCATCTTTTCTAGAAAACTAGATGTGGTTCAGCTTTTCTAGAAAACTAGATACGGCTCATCTTGTTTAGAAAACTAGATACTGTTCAGCTTTTCTGGAAAACTAGATACGGTTAAGCTTTTCTAGAAAACTAGATACGGCTCATCTTGTCTAGAAAACTAGATAAGGTTCATCTTGTCTAGAAAACTGGATACGGTTCAGCTTGTCTAGAAAACTGGATACGGTTCAGCTTGTCTAGAAAACTAGATATGGTTAATCTTGTCTAGAAAACTAGATACGGTTCAGCTTTTCTAGAAAACTAGATAAGGTTCAGCTTGTCTAGAAAACTAGATACGGTTCAGTTTGTCTAGAAAACTGGATTCGGTTCAGCTTGTTTAGAAAACTGGATACGGTTCAGGTTGTCTAGAAAACTGGATACGGTTCAGATTGTCTAGAAAACTGGATACGGTTCAGCTTGTCTAGAAAACTGGATACAGTTCAGCTTGTCTAGAAAACTGGATACGGTTCAGCTTGTCTAGAAAACTGGATACGGTTCAGATTGTCTAGAAAACTGGATACGGCTCATCTTATCTAGAAACTAGGAATGATTAAGCTTTTCTAGAAAAATGGATACGGTTCAGATTGTCTAGAAAACTGGATACGGCTCATCTTATCTAGAAACTAGGAATGATTAAGTTTTTCTAGAAAAATGGATACGGTTCAGCTTGTCTAGAAAATTAGATACGGTTCAGCTTATTTAGAAACTGGATACGGACCAGCTTGTCTGGAAAACAAGATACGGTTCAGCTTGTTTAGAAAACTGGAAACATCGAATCCACCCAAAGGCCAATTCGACCGTGACAATTATGTGATTATTATTTCTAGATACAACACTACAGGACTGAATGAGCTGGCCTTGAATTAGGCTTTTCTAGCAAAAATCTGGAAACCCGACTCTTTCTTTCTAAATGGGAAACAATCTTTTCTTCATAAGATTACAGTACAGGTTTAACAAGATATTTATCATCCTAATTTCTTAAGACAAAATATCATTTTTATAGTAATAATTAAACAATTAAATAAATAACAAAATCACAGAAAATAAAGATTTGTTATTTCATCTTAAAAATTAGTTTTACTTTTATATTTGTCTAGATAAGTCCATCCGGAAAACTAGTTTTATTGTTTAGATTTGTCCGGATAAGTCAATCCGGAAAACTAGTTTTATTGTTTATATTTGTCCGGATAAGTCCATCTGGAAAACTAGTTTTATTGTTTAGATTTGTCCGGATAAGTCCATGTGGAAAACTAGTTTTATTCTTTAGATTTGTCTGGAGAAGTCCATCTGGAAAACTAGTGGAGTGGAGTGGAGTGGAGTGGAGTGGAGTGGAGTGGAGTGGAGTAGAGTAGAGTAGAGTAGAGTAGAGTAGAGTAGAGTAGAGTAGAGTAGAGTAGAGTAGAGTATGAGAAAGAAAAAAGGGATACCTTTTTATTGTTGTTTCTATATATAAGTGATTTCGGATTTAATGTAACAGAGAGAAAAAGCATGATTTGTAGGTAGATGCTGAACTCCAACCTTTGAGTGTGCGAGGTGGGGATGACTTCACTGGAGATTTTACTTTTGTACATGACCACTTTTTCAACAATTTTCAATTAAATTAGTATTTATTTAGGGTTAGGTTAGGTTAAGACACTTTCTGGGCCGAGCGCTGCGGCTAGCACAGGCTAGGGAGCCGAGCGCTGCGGCCACGGGTTAGGTTAAGTTATGCCACTTTCTGGGCCGAGCGCTGCGGCTAGGATTCAATCTCGATCTACAAATGTCATCCCCCCTTACATGTAATTAATTTTAATTAAGCGAAGTCTTCCCTACCTCGCACACTCAAAGGTTCGAGTTCAGGGTCTGCCTGATTTGTAGAATACTCTTGAATTTGACAGTGACTTGAAATTACGTCTCTAACCCGTGTAACAACAATTTAACAAAAAGACCTATTTCATCAAGGTACTAATGCAAAGAAAGTTAATTTCGGTAACGTATACTCTGCGTACATATTGAAACCAGTTCTCTCTGGGCGGAATTTGTAAACAAGAATAGATGCATCAGTACACTGCAGTACAAAAATTGCGTACACACTTACTTGCATTAGATACCTTGCAAAGAGCTTTGTAATATAAAGAGTAGGCATTGGGATTTATACGCAAAACCAGACGCCTCAATTAGGCTCAATAAGAAGCCAAAGAATGTCGTCTTTTCTATAAATTAAAACGGTTTTAGAACTTTTTAGGCATTTCCATCAACAAAAACTTGCGTTTTTTACGTAATTTGCCGCAAGAAATACATAACTTTATTATCTTTTTACATAAACTTTATCTTAAAACAGATTGCAATGTAATTGGTTTAATAAAATTGACCACTTAAAACCAAGGTTTTTTCGGGCCTTGCTCACGTTACTGGCCTAAAATTCGGCTTTAGACTATAACAAAACTATACTTAATGACATTCTAACAAATTTTGTTTCAAAATATGTGGTAATTTTCATACAAATGAGATGCGTAACAAAATCACAATTTTAGCTTTATTTTAGCAGGAGAGCACCCTATCCTATAACCGAGTAAAACAAATTTAGAAGTTTATAACCGTGTCGTTATTTTCCCACCATTTTTAGCACCTATAATGATTAATTTATTTGATAACTAGAGTTTTAATGTTGATTGTTTGAATTTAAAACCAATACTGCAGCCAATGATGTCGTATAAAAGTGTACAGAGCATACACACTTTACGGATAAATTCCTAATGCCCTATCTTCTACTATTCAACCGTCTTTAAATACCTTGTATTTCATTTTAAACTATTATTGTTAAAGTTCAAATGTCTCTCCATTTAAGAAGTCTCTTCTCCATAAATCAGAAAATCGCAATAGAAAACAATCTCCAGTATTGTTGCCCTGATATATAGTTTAACAGATTCTGTTCTGAATCGGTCCTTTCATCCCTTTTCACGTCAAACTAAAGTAAATTGACGATAAGATTGAAATCGGATACTGTCTGAAGTCTGAAGCGGCCCAAAGTCTTGTCAGTATAAAGTCGAATAAATTTGACCTTCTTCTGTCTTGTTTCCAATATCAGGTCACTTGAAATCCCTTCAAAGGAATTAATTCGAATTTTGATTTTCTCTGTTCCGTATATCTTCGCACCCCCAAAGTCATAGACCTGTATTTCAAACTATGAATTCTGTTAGATCAAATTACAGCTTTAGGTTCCAATGATACAAGGATTAGAAAATTTGAATTTGTGGCAAAGACTTACAGAGCGTCCCATATCATATTAGATTAGCTCTAATCTTTAACGACAAAATAAACCCTTAATACTCGAAAACCTTATCATTTTCCGCAAGAAAATTATTATATAAGCCTTATGTTATTTTTCAAATTGATTTATTCTAATTAAATTTTCTTATTAGTCCCGAAAATCGCAATTTAGACCTGTTGACGGTCTAATATGATGTGGGACACCCTGTAGTTCCAGATTCAACTATTGTCGATGAACAGATGTCGGCTTTATATTCCAATTAACCACATTTTAAAGATGTAAGCAATTGTCTTTTACGGAAGGTTTGAGAAACGACTCCACTGTTCAAATAGATCTCTTTTTTGATCTCTTTTTACTCCAGATCTATACTCCACTTACACTCATCATATTCTGCTCTTGGGTCTCATTCTGGCTCGTCAAAACAGAGTAGGTCAGTTGAACAAATTTAAAATTTCCTTGGATCTTGTTTTAAACTTTTTTAAACCCTGTTTGAAAAGCTAGGATGTAATTCTTGCATGAATGTGGAACATGATTATTTTGGTTCCAATATTATTTTATATGGTTGATATTGTATATTGTGTTATCTAAAATTCTGTGATGGTAATGGACCAAACCTCTGTAGAGTAAAAAAAAAACAACCATTAAAATCGATAAAAAAAATTTTAATTGTTAAGAACCACAAAAAAGATTATAAAACAAAAATTTTGCTGTCAAATGGATTATGAGATGAAAAAAGATAATTTGCGAATATTCACTTAAAAAACATGTGTTTTAAGACAATTATTATTCCTTGAGGTAGTTTCTGTCACAAAGATTATGATGTTATGTTAGCTGTATGAGTATAAAGTGGTGGTGGGGGTCGATCTATTTAACGAACTTTTACGTAAATCTGGGGGAGGGGGGGTCAACCTATATGAAGCATAAAGTCTGACTGCACCAACCTTGTTGCACCAGCTAGTCCTATCCATAGAGCTAGGTACAGTACAAACTGGGACCGGAAAGGTTGACCCGGCTCGGAAATTCAAATGTACTACGGCTGCCCGTGATCTACACAAATCTGTAGTCTTGGGAATTTCATTCAACTCTAACAGACGAAATTCTAGCTTCTCAATGGGTATCACATGTATATTAAAATCATTTAAAAAGAAGATCTCGAAATCTTCATCCATTTCCAATGTTTATTGAGACACCCTGTACCAAAAGTCGTTGAAGAGATAAAACTTCAAATCCCTAAATATCTGTTATACATACTGTTAGATTCTAAGTGAAGTTACAAATGTCAAAGTTGTACACCAGCAGGTTAACACAAAAATATAGGGATTAGAAAATTATAGTTTATGATAAAAATACAAACAAACATCCAGACAAACAGAGATTGATATACTTTTTAAATATACAATTGGGTACAAATATAAAACATTATATCTATATATAAATTTGGCTTGTCTGTCTGTTTGTATCCAATAAACGTCAAAACGGCTTAACCGATCGGGCCCAAATTTTTGTGGGACATCTAGGGACCCCCGGGAAGGTTTATGAATGATTGAAATTTTAAATATTTGTCTCCATCAAAATTCGATCTTCATTAGATTTTTGAAAATTTTGAAAATCCACGAAATTTTTTGTGAAAATCCGCGAATTATTTTTGTTTTGTTTTACGATGTACACAAAGAGAACATGTTCACAATTAATTTAGAAGATGGGCGCTAAGCGCCCTCTAAGGCTAGTACGTTTATAACTATAGTTCTGAACACACGAATAAAACATTATATACGTTTATAACTATAGTTCTGAACATGTGAATAAAATATTATATACGTTTATAACTATAGTTCTGAACACGTGAATAAAATATTATATTCGTTTTTAACTATAGTTCTGAACACGTGAATAAAACATTATATACGTTATTCCTAATGCTATTCACTCATAAATGTAATTTTATTTTATTAATCTAATCACAAGCAATTCTGAGTAAAACATTAGAAACTATCGAACCAAGATAATTGGATTCTTCATTATACATATTGTTTATTAAATACACATTTTGTACACAAAAATTACACTGCTACTCCGCTGAACCAAAACAAACTGAAACCAGTGGATCTTTAACCTATCCACTAGTGCAGACCACGAACTTCAATTTAGATCTAGGCATACCTTATTAATTTAGTCTAAGATAGTAAAATCTGCAAAGAAATTTTATCAATATAAGATTCTGTGTAATCCCAATGCATATCATTCCCTATACGCATACTACAATCGGTTTGATCAGTTTTATGTTCCAAATCACGATCGTATACTTCTTAATAATGCATAATTCTTCATAGTACTATCCATGGTAAATAATACATACCTCAATTACATCAATTGAATGCTAATGACCAATCTATACTAAAATCCAGTGGGACAGATAATATAAGTATAAATACTTAGAATAATGAATGTTGGTATCTGATGGTAAACTGGCACAATGTCGGTTGTCTGGTTGCTTGAAAATTACACTAATAATAATATTCTCTAAGTAATACGTTGACTCACTGCAAATCGTAAACCCAGTCTAAAATTTCGATCAAGTATAGTCATTTTGGAATTATAGAATGGACGTAAGACGACCCTAGAAGTCTGATTTGATTTGAATTAAAAACATGGGCTGTATAGTTTATTTTTAAACAGAATTTTTAAATAGTATAATCTTAGATGAGCTGCAAAGTTAAAAATTGCTTAGAAGTACTGTATTTGCAATTTCTAGTGGCTCAATATTGAAAAAGGAACAAGCCAAAAATTTCAGTGGTACGTCCTTCTTCTTGTTCAAAAAGATTATATCCTAAATAGTTTTAGTTTTCTGTCTGAAAATCGAATGACTTCAAGTGGGAGTTCTTTGTAATAAAAACTTTTGCGACAGAGCCATGTAAAATTTATTTTCTCTATTGTTCATGATCCAGACAGGGGTTATAAGGTACCGTTCTACCTTGTTCATGATCCAGACAGGGGTTATAAGGTACCGTTCTACCTTGTTNTTCTCCATTGTTCATGATCCAGACAGGACTTATAATGTACCGTTCTCCATTGTTCATGATCCAGACAGGACTTATAAGGTACCGTTCTCCATTGTTCATGATCCAGACAGGACTTATAAGGTACCGTTCTCCATTGTTCATGATCCAGACAGGACTTATAAGGTACCGTTCTCCATTGTTCATGATCCAGACAGGACTTATAAGTTACCGTTCTCCCTTATTCATGATCCAGACAGAACTTATAAGGTACCGTTCTCCCTTGTTCATAATCCAGACAGAACTTATAAGGTACCGTTCTCTCTTGTTCATGTTCCAGACAGGACTTATAAGGTACCGTTCTTCCTTGTTCATGATCCAGACAGGGGTTATAAGGTACCGTTCTACCTTGTTCATGATCCAGACAGAACTTTACCGTTCTACCTTCATTTGAAATTAGTTTGAGGGTCCTTTTTTAGAAATGTTTTTAACCTGGTAAGTTTGGCAGATAAGTCCAGTAAGATCCGTGAGAGCTTGATTCTGTAGAGTTTGATTGTGTTGACCGTTGACTACGATCCAAGGAACATAATTATGAGGAGGGTTCAAGGATTCAGTTTTTAATCCGAACTCATGCATTAAACCATTCCCTTCAGCACCCTTAAACAAAATCCTTTAATAAAAGATTTCAAGAAGCTTATTTCAGTCAAAGTAATATTAAAAAGATATTTTACATTGGGTAACTTTTTAAGGTAACTTCCCCAGCTTACATTCTTTAGTTTACTACTTACAAGAGTAGACTTTCCAGCTTTTGGCTATTTTATGAATTAATATAGTACCAAATCTAACTTAAAAGTATCTTCCCTAAGGAATAGCTTCCGAAAAATAAAAATTTATAAGTAACTTCCAAAAAGTTAGTATCCTTAAGTATTTTCTCAAAGGAAACCTCCCAAAAGGTAAGTACATAAAGGTAACCAGCAAAAAGTAACTTTTCGAAATACAACTTTTCAAAGTTAACTTCTCAAAGTTTACCTCCCAAAGGTAGCTTTTTAAAGTTAATTTTCTAAAGTTATTGTCCAAAGGGTAACTTCCCAAATTCAATTTCTTTACATGAATATTCCAAATTTAACTTCCTACAAAGTCTCCTCAAAAATTAAGCATTCCTAAGTTAACATCCTGGCTATAAGATGAGTTTCTGAATGCTATTTTCCAAATTTGTTATATTTTCAAAAGAAAACAATCCTATAAAATATATCGGAAACTTCCAAAAAAGAGACCTTCTCCCCTCCTAAAAGATATCTTCTAAAAAGTAACTTTAAATTATAATCATAAAAAATGTTTTCCTTTCAGATTGAACAATAATCTTCAGACATGCAGTAAAAATACAGAAGGCTTAGAGCATATAACTAAACTAACATCTTACGAAAAGTATGTTGTTAGTGGTGATAAATGATTAATAGTAAAACTCCTAAATAGAAGTTATTTTTTCTCATCAATGAAATTTAATCTATTAATATATACTTTAGGTATCTGGATGTCTGTTTGTTTGTTTGTATACAATAAACGTCAACACTGCTGAACTGATCGGGCCCCAATTTTTTTGTGAAACCTCGCGTGACACCAGGGAAGGTTTATGGATGATCGAATTTTCAAAAATTTGCTTCTAACAAAATTCGATTTTTGAAAATTTTGAAAATCCACGAAATATTTTTTTAATCCACGATTTTGATATAAAATAATTAAAATGAATGTTTACTTGGTTCTTACTTAACTTACCTTTGCGCATTTCTTGACGAGACTGTAATCTAGTGAGCTACTAAGCGCGGCAACACATCCCTTAGCTGAAGCTATTGGGTCATCACTTCCTGGAAATAGAAACTATATTTGTATTTTGGTGCAGTGAGAACCAGAAAACAGTCGTCTTCCTTTCTTAGCTATTTAAAGAATTATGTTATTTGCTACTGAACTATTTAAAAAATTGGTCAGAAAATTTTTCAAAATGTATCTTAGTAATTCTTAGTAAATATGGACAAATAAAGATGAAATTCATTCCACAGTTTTCTGGTCCTCTTTTTAGATATGTACATTGTACATCATAAATAAAAGTCTAACCTTCCATACATGCTAGAACAGGAAGATATTGAGTGCTGTCCATGTTTAGGTGATTCATAATACAAGCCTAGGAAAATAGAAAAACACAGAATTATCAGCAAATACTTGTTGAAAGTAAGGTAAAGATTTTTTTTGATAGCAAGAAAAATAGAATCTCAACAAAAAATTTTATAATATGGTTTGGTTTTATTGATTACTATTTCACATGTAATACTATCAAAAAATAAGTATTTAGATATGGATGTTTTCTATTAATTACTTTTGATATTATACTGTAACAATGGGTGATTTTGTTGATCTTTTACGATCAGCGATTCAAGGATCTTTTTAGATCGATGAGATCATAGCTGGCTAGGGTTCATCACCCCCCCCCCTTTATACCCTTCGGTTGGACTTTTGAATCCTATTTTGAATCCTAACGAATTTATTTGAGTTTGCATGTGAATTCTATAAATAACCCAAGCCAAGCTGAAAGTTCCGTTATTCCAGAGACAAAGGGGCTGGGGGGCTAGCCGGCCAGCTCCTGGGGAACTAGGGTTAAATGAGAGCCCAGGATGGAGCGAAATGAAGGGAAAAGAGTTAGTTGATCGTCAGCTCCCTTAAACTGAGGTTCCCTTGAAGATTCCCCATCACTCTGAAACTACTTCAATTCATAATATTTGATTCGTATAGTATCATTCTTTTTAGTTTTGTATCTTTGTAAATAATAAACTGTAAGAAAAACCGACTCGCTGAATATTAATAATACAAGTGTTTGCATTGATTTATTTTTCTTTCATATATAATATGGTGACAAGTTCAAAAAATTGGAAGCCCAAATAGCAACACTCGTTTTTAATAATATTCGGCGAAATAGTTTTCTAACATTTCTGCGCACCCTAACCGAAAGCTAGAGTACTATCGGTAAGCTTGCGCAGACCGCGGCATTGAAAATAGACGCCAACTCATTCTACAGCACAGTTAACAGTTACTTTTCAAATTGTGATCATTTAACTGAAATTCTGAGGTAAAACATGTTAGAAACACAGACGGACAAAATGTTTTTTAAATTCCAACGTATTTTTCAACCGTACTCCATTCTTGTATTCTAGGATGAAGAACAACGTCCCTGAACAACGGGGCCCTGGGGGTAGACCCGATTGGTTCCTCAGCTGGCTAAAAGAAGTGTTTTTACCGGCATCTCGTGATCCATTAGCATCCCAAATTGAGCAGTTTGAAAATGCAGTAGAGCAAATCCCAAACATTGATGAATCGGTTAGAAAGTCGTTAACCACAACCCTGTCCACGGAGGCGAGAATCATATTGCAGAAAGAGGATGACAAGTCGAAGGTGCAGCAGCTGCTTAAAACTCAAACCCTGGCCATTGATGATGCGGTGTCCCCTATGCCATGGAGCCAGTTAACAGAGTCTGAGGCGAAGATCATCTCCAGAGTTGTGGAGAACATTAAGCAGCAAGATTTCTCTACTAAATCCCTCAAACACTGGTCTATCCACTTCTCTGACCTGTTTGATAAATTTTTTATTTCAAGCAGGGTAGGCCGTATCGCTGTTATTTATAATAGCTGCTCAACCAGCTTAAAACAACGTCTCCTGGCGCTAGATGTCGGTCATGAAGCCCAGAAGGACTCCTACTCTTATCTAAGCTTACTGCAACTTATAACCACAGTAGTTCACAGCCCTGTCTCCAAGGATGAAGCCATGATGAATATTTACAAAGGTTTCCGCCAGGCTAGTTCGGAATCAGTTCAATCTTACCTACAGAAAGTACGTGATACGGCCGAGGAGGCCTATGGCCCCAGTTCAGGTTGGACAATGTCACAAGTGTCTCTCCTGCTTTAGAAGATATGTGAGGGTTTATGTTCCTCAGAATTAGCTTAGCCCAAATAGCAACACTTGTTTTTAATAATATTCGGCGAAATAGTTTTCTAACATTTCGGCGCACCCTAACCGAAAGCTAGAGTACTATCGGTAAGCTTGCGCAGACCGCGGCATTGAAAATAGACGCCAACTCATTCTACAGCACAGTTACCCGTTACTTTTCAAATTGTGAACATTTAACTGATAATTCTGAGGTAAAACGACGTTATTTTTCTTTTGTTTAATAATTTATAAGTTTATGAGTATGGCAAAAATATTTTCATCAAGCTTTAATATTTGTTTCGACAGATTAACGTAGTTAATTTGACGTGAGTTAAGATAACATGTTAGAAGCACAGACGGAGGAAATGTTTTTTTAAATTCCAACGTATTATTCAACCGTACTCCATTCTTATATTCTAGGATGGAGAACAACGTCCCTGAACAACGGGGACCTGGGGGTAGACCTGATTGGTTCCTCAGCTGGCTAAAGGAAGTGTTTTTGCCGGCATCTCGTGATCCATTAGCATCCCAAATTGAGCAGTTTGAAAATGCAGTAGAGCAAATCCCGAACATTGATGAGTCGGTTAAAAAGTCGTTAACCACAACCCTGTCCACGGAGGCGAGAATCATCTTGCAGCATACCAACGGGCGTCGCTATCAGTGAGTATTTTTTCACTAACCATCTGCAAGGTAAAATTAGTGACCTAGTACTGTCGGATTTAAACTCAGCAAATGGGGCTAGTTCAAACTCGACGATGGAGACAGTAGGGCAGTTAGAAGTTAGGATAAGGTTTAATCAAATGTCAACAATCTTTTCAGGTTCAGCTGTTGTTTTGAAAAATTTATCCCTGCCAGTTATTATAGGGGTAAATTTTTTAGAAACTAACAGTCTGAGCCCAGTTTTAGAACCATCAGCAGCGAAGGTTGTACACAGCACTACATCGGAGTATCAGGATTTAATAGCTAATGTCTTAACAGATCCAGACCCCTCATTAGAACACCCAGAAGGTCTTTTGAAAAATCCCCTTCCCCTGTAAAAACCCCCCCCCCCTCAGGACTTTGCTATTGATAATGAAGGTGCACCTGTAATGCTGTTAACATCTAAGAACTTTGTAACAATTCCTAAGAAAACAACCAGGGCAATAGAAGTTAATGTACCAGTAAACCCTGCTTCTTTCATCAATGTACAACCCCTTGATGAGGAGCTGCTTGATGGTGCTCTACCTGTAGTCTACCGTCATAAAACACAGCAAAAAGATAAGTCACTTATTATTGTATATACAAACTTGTCTGATAAAGATGTTATTATTTTGCCCAATCAATTAATAGCCCATGGCTCTATGATTTCTGAGAACAAAACTAAACCTGTTATTAATGTTGTGAATAACAGGGTGAGGGATCCGGCGGTCACGGATAGGATTTGTGCAGAATTAAAGCTAAATGAGAACAAAATTTTGCAAGAAAATGTTACTGTCAAAAATATGGTATATTCAATGATAAATGAAAATCAGGATATTTTTACCACTGAGGACTGTAAAGTAGGTAAAACTACCTGGGAAAAATTTAAAATTGAATTAATACCTAATGCCCGGCCCGTTAACCATAAGAAAATGTCACTGTCAAAAATATGGTATATTCAATGATAAATGAAAATCAGGATATTTTTACCACTGAGGACTGTAAAGTAGGTAAAACTACCTGGGAAAAATTTAAAATTGAATTAATACCTAATGCCCGGCCCGTTAACCAAAGAATGAGACCAAATCCGCCGAATTTAAAAGAGAATCTGCACACGCAACTTGATTTATGGTTAACAAATGAAGTTATAGAACCCAGCTCGTCTCCCTGGTCCTCGCCCTTGGTCCCGGTGACCAAGAAGAGCGGGGAGACACGCTGGGTTTTAGATTTCCGCCGGGTCAATGACCTCACCGTGACCGGCAGCTTCCCCACCCCTAATATTTCTGAAATTTTAAATTCTCTAGGTAAATCCAGGTATTTTTCAACACTTGATGCGTCTCAGGCCTACCATACTATAGAGGTAGAAGAGAGCTCCAGACCAATAACTGCCTTTGCGACAACATTCGGTCTTTACCAGTTCCTGCGTATGCCCTTTGGGTTAACTAACGCAGGAGCTTCTTATTGTAGGTTTGTACAGAGACTGGTAGATGTTTTAGGTGTACCGGGCATAGCCGCGTACCTTGACGATGTCCTTGTGCATAGCGAGGATCTTGATACTCATGTTAATTTATTAAGATTAGTTTTTGATGCACACAAGGAGGCAGGAATCAGACTGAACGCGAGTAAAACACATTTATTTCAGGAAGAAGTTGAATATCTTGGTCATCTGGTCAACGCTGAAGGAGTTAAACTAATCCCATCTTATGTTCAGAAGATTGTTGAATGGCCGCTGCCCCAGACCGGAAAAGAGTTATCAGCATTCCTGGGTTTTACTAATTATTATCGTGATTTTTTACCAGGTTTTGCGAATGTTACGGCTGAACTAAATAGTGTTAAAAATAATAGGTTTATTGTGTGGACTCCAGAAATGACCAGCAATTTTAACACTTTAAAACAGATGTTTGCAGCAGCCCCGTGCAGAGCCACACCAGACTTCTCTCCAACCGCAAAACCTTTTATTTTAACTATAGATTTCTCTAAAACTGCAATTAGTGCAGTTTTATCCCAGGAGCAGAATAATATTGAGAAATTTTTAGGTGTTAAAGGTGTTACGCGTATATTCTGAGCTTTTGAAAATAGTCAAATTCACTAGTGTTTAATGAGACTCACTGTAAACTTGAGTTGGAGCATTCTGATTGGTCTGTTAGAATCAGAATATGTAAGCTCGTCTATTATTGGTTCTCCTTACTGAAAGCTACCTGAGAGATGATAAATCAGACTCATTCTTGAGACGGGCCTTGATTGGATAACATCTTATGTTACATGCCCCGTCACTTGCTTTGTTTTGTCAGATTTATTATTTCAGATATTGTATGCTTGAGTAAGACAGAAACCCTTTTTATCCATTTATCAGGACGCCAGCATATGTAAGTAAGACATTTGTTTCTGCGGCCCTGGTTTAAATTTCCCGCTGTGCAGTAAAAGGAATATGCCCCGTAACTTTCTCATTCTCACATGTTAGATACCGCGATTTCATGACGAGCAGTTTCGTTTATCCTCTTACTTTTGATAATATATTAGTGTTTTTATATACTTAAAATAGTTCATTTTTACTAGATTTGATCAATTATAAGTCTTCGGTTTGGGCCCGGAGCAAGTATTTTATTACCCTATTTCTGAACTCGCATTTTCTCATTGCAAAATTCAGGCACAAGTCTTTGGTTTGGGCCCGGAGCAATCATTATTTTCAGTTTTGCCAGCAATTTCAAAACAGTAATTAATAGGGGATAATTTAATTTATGTTGTATGTTTCTGAACTCGCATTTTCTCAGTGCGGCGCAAGTCTCCGATTTGGTGCATTTCAGAGCAAATCCATTCTAGTAATCAATCTCCTTGTTATTCTCAGTTTTGCCAGTAATTGCAAAACATTGATTTAAAGGAGATTATGTAATTTTATATCATATGTTCTTGAACTCGCATTTTCTCAGTGCGGCACAAGTCCCTGAACCAATTGGTTTGGCACAACTCACATTATAATTTAATCCCTTATCATTCTTATTTTTGCCATAAATTGCAGAATTATTGAACAAAAGGAAGTTAATCATTCTTTTTGTCTTTCTTTTCTTTCCCATTCTAAGACACCAACCACATGACTGAACCCTGATTGGCTCAGGCGGTAATGAAATCGCATACAAGTGTGACGCGTGTCGCAAAACAGAAACAGTCTCTTTTCCTCAGCTACAACGTATTCAGTCACAAGTTTTTATATCCCTGATATTACAAGAAAACTAGAAAATCTTGTTTTCAGTCTCTTCTCCAGAACCCATTATAGTAGTAGTTGGAGTAATTGTATCCTCTTCAGTTCACATTCTACGCTCCGACTGGACTGGACTTGTATCTGATGAGACTTTGAGAAGGAAGAGAGAGGAGGAAATAGCATTGAGGGAGAAAGCCAGAATTCTACGAGCAGAGGCTGTTACTAAAAGAGAACAAGCTGTTCATCTTCAACGTGAAGAGGAGAGGCTGGGTGCCGAAGCTGATGATTTGGATAGAGAGATTGTGGATATGGAATGGCAGGAACCCATGTTGGAACAGAGGATTGCAGAGGTTGAATCAAGTCATGAAACATATGTCCGGGAAAATAACGACACTGAAGCATAAATCAACATGTATAGAGATGCTTCGAGGTGGAGACGAGATCAAGAGGCCGGTCTAAGACAAGAGGATAAGAATAAGAAAAGAGAGGCTGAGAGGCTGCGTGGTGAGGCTGGGCAGAGCTGCCTCTCAGGAATAGATCATAGATCTCACGGAAATATGGCACAAGCGAATCCAATACTTCGCCAGGTGGAACAGCTGTTAAATGAGGCAGGAGAGCTTGATCGACAAGCAAATGAACATCTGAGTCAAATAGAAAAGAACAACGATGAAGTTCAAATTCTGATGGCTCATGCAACTTTCTCATTCTCACATGTTAGATACCACGATTTCATGACGAGCAGTTTCGTTTATCCTCTTACTTTTGATAATATATTAGTGTTTTTATATACTTAAAATAGTTCATTTTTACTAGATTTGATTCTGCAGTTCCTAAGTTACAGAAGAATGATCCAAGTTGACAGTTCGGAGCAAACTTACAGGATACAAATATTCAGTCACCTAGGATGGATTCTAGGTAAAAGGGTTTTATTATATTATCGACGAATTTAGTTCTGAGAAGGATTCGTCGCGAAACACCAGACTACTGATAGTTCGTCTTCACAGTTTCATACTTTGTGGGTCCAGACTACTCATAGTTCGTCTTCACAGTTTCATACTTTGTGGGTCCAGACTACTGATAGTTCGTCTTCACGGTTTCATACTTTGTGGGTCCAGACTTCAGATAGTTCGTCTTCACAGTTTCATACTTTGTGGGTCCAGACTACTGATAGTTCGGCTTCACAGTTTCATACTTTGTGGGTCCAGACTACTGATAGTTCGTCTTCACAGTTTCATACTTTGTGGGTCCAGACTACTGATAGTTCGGCTTCACAACGTCTTAGCCTTTGGTTTTACCTCACTGACTTTTATATCTTTTTTAGTAGCCCTAGACACGTACATTTTAGAACTTTAAAGATCTTATTCATGCTTTCAAGAAGGAATTGGCAAAATTCAAATCGATTTTTGTTCCCCAGTGTTAGAATAGTAGCGATTATTGCGCTATTTTAAATGTAGCGTTCAGTCCACTTTCCTAAAATTGTGGCGCTTGTTCCCCTTTTCTAAATAGCAACGCTCAGTCCCTTTTTCTATAATCAGAGCAGGTGCTGTTTATTTTTTAGCTGTAAGGAAAAATGTCCAATATTATTTATGAATATAAATATTATGTTTATACATCATAGTACATAGTACATCATACCCAATATCAATCTCATTGATTGCATATTACTGTATAGTATACACAACAAGTCTCTGAAAACATTGGAATCAAATGTTGACTTAGAAATCGTCTTTTGTCTTCGTGGCATTTTCTATCAAAAATAAAATTTCAGAGACGACTTTACGGCATTATTAATTTTTTTTTTTTAAATTTGATGTTAACTTTATCTCTTACAACTTTTGCCTTTCGTTACAAAATTATTAAAGTACATAAATACATAAAAAGGTCTAATATAACAATGTTAACCAAATATAACCTTCAGATCGACAGAGATTACCCTTAATCATTTCCTTTCCAAAATTAACGAATTGTCACTAAATAACGAATATAACCTTTTCTCCCACAATTTATCTTTTACAACTTATTTTTTATTTCTACTTGTTGTATTTGAACCTGCAATGAAAGATTGTATCCACAGAATGAAGATTATGCAGGAACAAACCTGGAAGAATTGTATCACAACCTGGGAGCTAAATAAAATAATCTTTTTAAAATTATTTTAAAATGTTCTAAAATGTTGTAAGAGAATATTAACAAAAACTATTAAAATGTGCGATTATTTCAATAAATAGAGAAAATTTATCAAAATGTGCGAATATTTTAATTGATAAAAAAGCTCTATCAAACCAAAGAATTATAATGTAAAGATAGATATTTCAAAAGACAGTAAACAAAGCTCTTTGCTGTATCTGGGGTGTCAAAAGTACACAAGACGGATGTCACAGCATGACATGGGATCCATCTTTCACATAAAAAATCAATGAAATATTCTGGTCATAGGTAACTATAATGTGAATTATCAAAATTTTCAAAAGTAAATGCTTTTATCCTCCTCGGATACAAGAGGAACACTGATGCATTTATTTTTGTTTACAAACACCGCCCAGAGATATATGGTTTCAATATATACACAGAGAATAATCAACAGCAATAAGCTTTCCTTGCTAATTTTGGTTTTAGTGAAAAACAAGATATGTCAACATTCATCAGATATACAGTTCGAGCACAATGTATGTGACGAGCATGGACTGAAAAATGGAGCCGAAATTTCTTTCTAGGAGAAATCCTGTGTCATTTTTCAAAATGTATAATCTTACCAAAATATTAATTATTGAGACTTAATTATCTTTATTGATTTTTTAAATGTTCATATCAAACACTTTAATACTTTAATACAAATACGAATTGCGATTTACATAAAACTAATTTTTTTTTCATGTAAAGCAATAAAACGATTTCATGAATAAATTTAATAATTCTTTTTATGTTTTTGCTTTTCATTTAAGAATCATTTTGTTAGGGATATGTAAAAGAATTAAAAGCAAAAATTTGATTTGCTGAATTTGAATCTATATATTTTTAAAGTGTACTCTCGCCAAAAGATAAAAACTTATGAAGTTATGATTAGTAAAATAAGGTAAAAGTTGCATTACCCGCAGAACTTTGAATACCGGTTTTTCTTTTTGAGGAACTATACATGTTTCTGTATTATAGATCAGTTCTCCAACAAGAACTCATATACAAGGAACTATACATGTTTCTGTATTCTAGTACAGTTCTCCAACAAGAACTCATAAACAATGAACTGTACATGTTTCTGTATTCTAGTACAGTTCTTCAACAAGAACTAATATACAAGGAACTATACATGTTTCTGTATTCTAGTATAGTTCTCTAACAAGAACTCATTTACAAGGAACTATGCATGTTTCTGTATTCTAGTACAGTTCTTCAACAAGAACTTATATACAAGGAACTATACATGTTTCTGTATTCTAGTATAGTTCTCCAACAAGAACTCATTTACAAGGAACTTTACATGTTTCTGAATTCTAGTACAGTTCTCCAACAAGAAATCATTTACAAGGAACTATACATGTTTCTGTATTCTAGTATAGTTCTCTAACAAGAACTCATTTACAAGGAACTATACATGTTTCTGTATTCTAGTATAGTTCTCCAACAAGAACTAATATACAAGGAACTTCACATGTTTCTGTATTCTAGTACAGTTCTCTAAAAGGAACTTATATACAAGGAACTATACATGTTTCTGTATATTAGTACAATTCTCCAACAGGAACTCATATACAAGGAACGTGATGGCATTCACCGGGAAGGCTCTCAGAGACATGGCCAACCATCCTATATACACACTAATACATATTTTTTTTAATCAGGGGGAGGGGGTAGCTGTTTTAGCCCCCTTCGATCTGTTGTTTACAATAAGCATATTTATGAAGCCTCATGCAAAAATGTTACAGTAAAATAAAAAAAAAATTGTTCCTCTATCGATTAACTCATTTGACGATTTATAATTTTAATGGAATGTTTCCCTATCCTATGCAGGACTTGGTTTAAATTTTGATGGCACGGCCATACTTATTACAGTACCCGACCTATCAGGCTTCCATTTCGCGAAATTACGGCGTAATTTCGCGTAATTTCTACAACGTAATTTCGCGAAATTTCGTAATGATTATGAGTAATAATGAAAACTATAAGGATGGTATAAAAACTGAATTGAGGATAAATGTTGAAAGTAAAACTTTTTATAACTAAATAAAAAGATTCCTCGTCAAAGGAAAAATGACAGGATGATCTCTAACACACTTTTTGTAGAAATAAATTAAAAACTATTTTAACAATAATTTTTTTCTTGATTCTTCAAAAATAGGAGGCAGATTACTATTTCAGAATTCCCAAAATCCGTCTGAACTGAAGGCATCATATATATACTTTCTATTTTATACATTTCTTGAATGAAAGTTTCAAGTTGTTTCCGGTTTTAATAAAATTGGAAAAGTACCTCTTGTGAACACTTTAGCTCCATCAGTAGCGTAGCTCTGTCTGGAATAATAAATGGTTGGTTTTCACAAAATTTTTAATTTATCACGTGAAAATTAAGAATTCTTATATCTCTTCTGACTCGGCAGGTTCTTTTATTTATTTCAAGTGTCACAGAGAAGTTATGAAGCAACTTTTGTTAATTTCCAAAATTAAAGGGAGTGTTTACTTTTTATGAAAAAGGGGCGAAGTACAAACTTTCCTCGTAATATCTTTCTTTTATGTTACAAAAGATGAATTGCGTAATATATTTACATGCTCATTAGCACTTTGATATTTTTTGCCACAATTTTTATAGTTTGGTTAGTTTTAAATAATACTAAAAGTTTATAGTCACACCAGCTGAAGGGCCCGGCGTTGCCCGTGGAAAAAAAATTGAAAAAAATAAAATTATGATTTTTTAGCCTATAACACCCCCCCCCCCCTCCACCCATGAGTGTCCACACAAAATTTCAGCCCAATCCGTCCAGCCATTTGGCCGGCTTTACGCGACATATACATGAATGTCTTGTTTTATTATATATATGGACTAAGTCTATAATTAACAGAATTGGATTAAACAACACAATTTTTATCCTATGCAGATAATATTATTCTAAAAGTATGTTCAAGAAGTTTATGCATTTTGTATTGTGAAGTCAATATTATAAAACTTAATTAAGATATTTGACCTCTAAATTAAACCTTTCAATTCAAAAGTTCCATCCTTCTAAAAATTTATTTACCTGGCACAGTCCACCATGTTTTTGTACCGAGGTCGTGCTGGGTCATCTGCCTGCAGCCTAGATAAGGTTTAAGGTGTATTCCAGGGAGGTTTAAGTGTATAATGTGATAATGTATACCATCATTTTTTACTACAACGAGAGCGTACTGCATATTTGATAAATATACTATAGGTCGTTAGGCCATCTCCTTCTGTCAAATTTAGAAAACAGTTAGGCTGTGAGAGTTAGGGTATTTATTTGTTAACCAACTATGCATTATGATCAATGCTCAATCTTAAACTTCATATTTAAGTACATAGTAAGATATCTGTTGGTTTGGTTGTATCTTTGATCATAACTCATCAACCCCTTTATAACCCAAAAATTGGGGAACTCATTCTAACCACAGACAGGTTCTTTTTGATTCAAATCAAGCATTCCAAATTAAGTTTGTCGACATTTATCGGTCGTCTTACATTTTGGTGTCCAAAAATATGGATATTTCCAGAAAAAGTTGGATAAATCATAAATTATAACTTAAATATTTTAATGAAGCAAAGCATCTAATTCTGCCCCTAGACGTCTAGCCACAAATACATTATTTAGATTAATTTTCTCATTTCTTAGACTATATTGATTGCAATTTTTCAAACAATAACAGTTTAAATTTTCAAGCTAAATTTTTAATTAATGGGGTGACAAAACGTATTGCAAGTAATTCATTTTCAAAATAAACCTTTAATCAGGGCTGAATGAACGTCAGGCTAGTATAACATCTAATGCACAATTAACTTAGAGACCGTAGACAGAGGCAGATTATTGGAGGGACCCCATGGAAACTAAAAAGAGCATGCAGACACCTTCTAGTCCTTTAAATTTGATTTTTAAGATGGTTTTGAAAAAAGTTCCTTGCGGCTAAATGAAACGATCAAGCTAATATACGCTTGATTCACTTCTAAAAGAGGTTTCAGAGAGAATGGGTCCCCAGGTTGCCAGCGTGCACCACCCCCACGCTTAAAATGTGAAATGCAAAATGGACGTTAATTAATTAATTGTTTAAACTCTGAAGTGAACCAAGCATTGTTCAGCCATGTCAGTTGTATCCTTAAGTGTACAGGAATTAGGTTCTTGAAAAGTTAGGTGTAAGGGGCGCCGAAAGATCCCTTTAATACTGAGTGTGTAAGGGGCACCCTGAGATCCCTTACTTTATTTGACTGTGTAGATAGTGATAAAGTAAATAATGGCAGAAACTCAGGATCCTGATATTGTACCAGCACCTGAGGAAGAGATTTGTCTTTGCTGTCATAAAGTATTTACTGTGAGAAATGGTTGTGTTCAATTCTTTCTCTGCAAGCTTTGGGCACATGTTAAATGCTCAGTGTCCGAATTTAATGAATTTAAGCCGCGTCTAAAATCCCCCAAAAACTGGGTTCAATTGAGCGCCGGCTTAAATTTCGAAAAACTGAATACAAATTTAAGTGGAACAAATAAAATTTGATCTGCGGCTTAAATTTAAACCGCGGCTTAAATTCTTTAAATTCGGCCTCGGGACTCTCATCTAGGGTTTTCAACGTAATAGATTATTCTCTTACGCGTAATTACGTGCAGTTACGCGTAATAATTTTCATTTCGTGTAATTTCGCAGGATTACGCGTAATTGGGGAAATATCCATTTCGCGAAATTACGGCGTAATTTCGCGTAATTTCTACAACGTAATTTCGCGAAATTTCGTAATGATTATGCGTAATAATGAAAACTATAATTACGCGTAATTACGGCGTAATTTCGCGTAATTTCTACGACGTAATTTCGCAAAATTTCGTAATAATTACGCGTAAAAAGCGAAACTATAATTACGCATAATTACGGCCTAATTTCGCGTAATTTCTACGAGGTGATTTCGCGAAATTTTGTAATAATTACGCGTATTTAGCGAAACTTCAATTTCGCGTAGTTTCTACAAAGTAATTTTGCGAAATTTTTCCTTAATTACGTCTATGAAATTTTGATGTTTTAACTTATAATTTAAATAAAACAACTAACTTACAAGGAAAATAATGTCACGCAAGTTGAATCAGAATTTCAGCCAATATATATTCTATAAAAATTTTTAATTTTCAACGACTTGTTAATATTTCAACCTACTTTCTCAAGTTTACCTTCTCTCCTGCGTAAGTGAAAGAAAGTGTTACGTTTCGTTACGCGTAATTACGCGTAACGAAATTACGACTGGAAACCCTACTCTCATCTGAATGCATGAAAGCCCTTGGAAGCAAACAGAATGATGGAATTGCTTGAACCTGCAGTAAGATAAATCTGAAGATAGATGCTAGGCTTGAAAAACAAGAGGAACAGATTGATAAAGTTGAAGAACTTCAGGAAGAAGTAAAGAAGCTCAATACAAAAGTAAATTTGATCAAATCTCTTAACTAAACCAATGATAATGATTGGGGTGCGCAATGATTGGCGCCAAGGCGCCAACCAAACCCGCCACCAAGGAGATAATAATCTTTGATTCATTCATTTTCTGCAAATGTTTCTCGAAATTTAACGAAGGAGCTCGAAATAACTGGATAGCTCGAAATAACGGAGTTGCAGGAATAACGAAATGCGCAAAAACCCAGATCTTCTTCATAATTTTCGAGAAATAGCTTTTCTGCACCAATACAAAATTATATAGAAATTTCGTGTAATATTTATTATACTCGAAACGTAAGAAAATCTTTGCGCAATTATTTCACGATTTGCGTGCAAAAATTTTCGATTGGATACCCTATGTACAACATGACCACACAAGTGGCTCTCTTTGCATGACTACTTCAAGCGAACAAGTAATTAAGGTTTTTTAAATAAAAACAGAAATATAAAAGGTGGTGTGTGTAAAAAAATACCGGGATTACCAATGTTTCGGACAACAATTTTTATTGCTTCGGATTTTAGACCAAAAAAATAAAATGTGATAAAAAATTTAAAATATTTTTGAAACATTGAAAAAAACCGCGAATCCAAATTAAAAATTGTTGAAAAATTGTCCGGACAATGCTTATTCTTTTGTTTTCCAAAAATTCATCATAAATTGAATGAGATATAAAAAAATCTGCAAAAAATGTTATCAAATAATACATTAGAACTGGAAAACAATAGACATAATGTTTAAAAATTATTGGAGCAGACTGACCTGGATTTGAGAACATCAAAGGGAAGAACCGACAACCAGGCCATCATGCCAGCAACACCGCCTGGTGTACAGGGAGATCCAATAAACATGGGTAAATTCAGATTTTATTGATTGACATATTTATTTTTAAAACTGGCTTGATTCGGTTATTTGAAAATTTTAATGGTTTTTGGACTAGTACCATGCTCATAACCTCTTCTGGCTCCAAATACTGTAAATTATAAAAGTTTGATTTTTTGAACTATGCAAAACTTTTATTGTGCAAGGAAAATGTAAGGGGAAAAAGAACCAAAAAGATCGTTTTAAAACAAAACTAAATGAAAATCGAATAAACTCATGTGCTGCAGTGCTAAAACCTGCATATTTGGGCTTCAAAGGCAAAAGGGTTGCGACACTTTTAAGAGGCCCAGTCTGGAAAATTTCAATAGTTCTCCGGAACAATGGGATATTATACTTTATCTTAAAATACCAACATTTAAAACGTATAGCCAACAAAGATAGGATAACGCTGCATGTACAAAAAGGGGTCGAAAGTGAGGGTTATGCATTTTTAGAATTGGGCATTTAAATCACTGTAATTGAAAATTAACCCAACATATGTATTTAAATTAAAAAAGTATATAGATAAAATGAAGAAAGTGTCTTAAATGGAATAATATTTGGATTGTTTGAAGGGTAGAGTAGGTTACTGTACACTATCCTCTCTCCACATTGTTCAAATTGATGTAAAATAAATAATTGAATAAATATGTCCATAGAAAGGACAAAGCGAAAAATTAACCTGAAATGAATTGTTCCATTTTTCCAGTTTTCTCTCGACCTCCAAGCAAATGCAATCCGTACTGAAACATAATTACAATTTTCAAATATTTATATTGAACCTGAGGCTTAAATTTTAGATGCGACTCAAACATGGTTGGTTCCACTTAAAATTGTGTTCAATGTTTCAAGATTTAAGCCGGCGCTCGATGGAAACTGGTTTTATGGCGGATTTGAGACGCGGCTCAAATTCATTAAATTCGAACTCTTTATACATAACGGGCATCGGTTTGAGGTCTGTTTTAATAAGTTTAAAATGTTTAGAGTTTAAGAGGTTCTAAAATAATCTGAGATTTAAATCCTATTGTAAAATTGAAATAGTTTGATGAGTTTGCTTTTTGGCATTATGCTAAATTTTTACTCTGACCAAAATTTTAACCAAAATAAATAGTAAAATCGTTTTGAGAAATCGTATTGAAAAATCGTTTTGGTTTCAGGAAGTGGTTGGCTAGACATGGTAATTAAGCTGAGTTTTAAGAAATCATTTGAGACATATCATATGTTTTTACGGTGCAAATTTGTTCTGCAAGAACACAAATTCTATTTTTAAAATTCTCAGAGATTGTCCATTGTGAAGAAATTATTCTGAGAATATACAATTTGTAAAATTTTCAAAAACGAAATTTTTATTCAAAGAAATTTGAAAATTCTTTTTAAAGGCATCTGTGCTAAAGTATATGTAAAATTTCTTTGCAGAAATTATACTTCCTTTTGTGCAAGCTTAAAAAAGTCTAAATCCAATGACCGGAAGTAGGTCTAAAAACATATTTAGTCGGCAAAGGTAAAAAAGGCATTCAGGCAGTATGCCTGAGGACCCATGTAATTTGAAACACTCAGTTAAATGACAAACTAACCTCGTAAATGACCATATAGAGACCGAACCCAGGCCCGTCTCTCCAGACTAAGGGGGTTAATCCTCGGTACACACCTCGAACACCCTGCACATCTTATAGTTTTTACAGTGAACAGTGTACAATTTTTGCAAAGAACTGTATACGGTTTTTACAGTGAACAGTTTACAATATTTGTATGTACAGGGTGTCCCACGAAACATGACAGTATGCAGGACGACTTGAATGTCGTCTTGATTTTTGATATAATTTGCTGCGTTTATTTGTCAACCTAATTTTAGAAGTAGATTTCTACAGATAATAATCACAAAATTTCCCTTGTCCTGCCATTTCCAAAATGTGGTCTGCTGACTGGTTGACTGGTTTTCAAGTACCCCAGCAGGGATAGGGTTAAAAGTGTTAGACATGAAGTTATTTATCGCAGTACAAAATTGTAATTTCAAAAAGTTTACTTTTAATACACATTGCAAAATGTTTTCCCTTGTCTAAGATATTAAACGAAACGATTTTTCAAATCGATTTATTAATACATTATTACTAGAAAAATCTTTTTTGTTAATTTCTTTGGGTGGGTTAAATATTTGCATAGTGTAATCAAACTTATTAACATGCAATTTTGAAATAGGATAACTATTTTAGGTTCTTGTGAAGCCCATCATCAGATATTTCAAATGCAAGAAAAGATTATCTAAAGAAATACTGAATTTTATCTTATAAAAAGGGGGGGGGGTACGTGTATTGGCTCACCTCATATTTGTAAATATGTTTACTGCAGTCCCAGGGCCCACTTATAAAAAAATTGCAAAAAATAATTCAAATTTTTGTTGAATATTAAATTTTGAAAAGTAATGAATCTTAAATTATCCTTTTTTGCTTTTCTTTGGCAAATAGAGATTTTATTTATCGAAAATAACAAAAATAACATTGAATAAATTTTTCCCTGAATTTGTTTAAGCGCTGAGTCTGCAGTTTAACTTTAATAAGTTCTATCGGACATCCTAGGAAGCAAACGTAGTTTAAATTTTATTAAAACGTAAAAAACTAAGCTTTTGCGCTTCGCGCCTCCTTTCCGATGATCAAATTTAGCTTTGAACTCCGAAAGTCGTAATTTTAATTTTTCTTAATTTCCAAAGATTTTCTGTTTAAATTGGTGTATTTTCAAAAATAACATATTTCGACATTTTTCCGGGCAAATTTTCCTAGAAGGGTTAAGTGAGTTGTCGTAAAATTGGGCCCGATCAGTTTTCCCGTTTTGACGTTTATTGGAAACAAACAAGCATACAAACACAATAAGACAGACCTGCAAAGTATCTATAAAGATGCAACATTTACTTACCAACTATCAATTGAGCTCCTCCACCCAGACAACCAGCTAGAAATATATCAGGATAGGAGAGAACCCTGTCCACACCCTGTAACAACCAGCTAGAAATATACCAGGATAGGAGGGAACCCTGCCCACACCCTGTAACAACCAGCTAGAAATATATCAGGATATGAGGGAACCATGCCCATACCCTGTAACAACCAGCTAGGAATATATCAGGATAGGAGGGAACCCTGTCCACACCCTGTAACAATTCTTGAAATATATCAGGATAGGAGGGAACCCTGCCCACACCCTGTAACAACCAGCTAGAAATATATCAGGATAGGAGGGAACCCTGCCCACACCCTGTAACAATTCTAGAAATATATCAGGATAGGAGGGAACCCTGCCCACACCCTGTAACAATTTTCTTTTTTTTAAGAAAACCCTATTTAAAAAAAACAAAGCAATTTAAACAACCTTTTTATGTCCTCTTCTTAAATCCAAAAATCTGGATTTGATGTTATTTTCGATATCATTCACGTAGAATATAAAACTCTGCAGAATATATAGAAAGAGAAGGTCAAATATATGCGACAATACTGGTAGAACTTTGTGACCTCGTAGCTCCTCTAGTTTTGCTCTTCTCAATAACATCTCAACAAGAGGAGTTAAGATGGAAAACATAAAAGATTTCAATTCTAAGTGTTCCTTTAGTTTAGCGTTAACAGCAACATGAAGTTAAAAAGATAAATGCAGATTGAGAAAATGCCATAAACAATGCTCAAGAAATGACGGCTGCATGCTAGATGCTAGATGGGCAACAAATTGATTCGTTCCTCAAAAACTTTTAAAGGGAGTGACCGGCAATATATGGTGGTTGAACTGAGATTACAGTATTGTAGAGAAATTCTTTTTTTATTTATAACTTCACCAACTACAACTAACAATTCAAACCCTGATAATTGCTATAAATAATTATCTTTTGCAAAACCTGAAAATTGCTAGGAATAATCCTTTGCATAACCTGTCCTAGACTGTTTACGGTAGAATATCTCATTAATTCATAAAAAGACCACTTCAGAATAATATCATCATTCAATCAAAAAATTGATTGCTAAGATGTGAACTTTGGTAATGCTGAATATTTTCTTAAAATTTGATGTTCACTTGATCTTTCGAGATTCTTGATCGAAAAGAATTGATTGATTAATGTCTGAAGGTTCTGAGCAAAATTCGGGTTTCAGAACTTTATTTTGGACCTTAAAAACGTTTCAAAAATATTTGAGACTTCAAAATAGTTTTTTTTCTTAATATTTGCCTTTGTTACGTATTTTAATTCTGAGAGAAAATATTTGCAGGCAACTATCGTTTTTTTGTTAGTTTTGATGCCTTTTACAAGTCCTCATACCTTAAATAAAAGGTAAAAAAAGGAATCTTGAGATTGCCCATCATGCACTCATCATTATCATGAGTACCTGTATGTATTGAAGTGAAACAGCATATACACCAAAGAATAGAGAGTTTAAACCTCCAGCTGTTAACATTGGTGCAAGTAAACCCTTGAACAGTCCAGCGCCTCCTTCAGTTCTAAACAATGGTTGACATGAAGGGACTGTGATCTGTTACCCTCCATGAAATACGTTATTTACAACGGTTCCCTTTAAACCTTTGACACATTATCGAGGGCAGAGAAAATATCGGAAAAGTCCGTCATCCTTGAGCAGTCAAAAGTTGTGAATCGGGCATTGACATCTTTTAATCGAGGGTTACTTAAAATTAAGCTTACAGTTCCTTTAAAGGGTTTGTTTGTTTTTTACAAACATTTTGTAATATGATCGAAAGCATTTCGAGATTACGAATATTAGATTCGAAATTACGGACTTTAAATCGAAAGTGTAAACATTAAATTAGAAATTGCAAACATTAAATTAGAAATTATAAACATTAAATTAGAAATTACGAAAATTAAATTACAAATTACTAACATTAAATTCGAAATTACGAATATTAAATTCGAAATTACGAACATTAAATTCGAAATTACGAACATTAAATTCGAAATTACGAACATTAAATTCGAAATTACAAACATTAAATTCGAAAGTGCAAACATTAAATTCGAAAGTGCAAACATTAAATAAGAAAGTACGTACATTATATTTGAAATTATAAACATTAATTCGAACTTAAGAACATCAAATTCGAAATTACAAACATTAAATTCGAAAGTGCAAACATAAAATAAGAAATTACGAACATTAAATTAGAAATTATAAACATTAAATTCGAACTTAAGATCATTAAATTCGAAATTACAAACATTAAATTCGAAAGTGCAAACATTAAATAAGAAATTACGAACATTAAATTAGAAATTATAAACATTAAATTTGAACTTAAGATCATTAAATTCGAAATTACAAACATTAAATTAGAAATTACGAACATTAAATTCGAAATTACGAACGTTAAATTAGAAATAATGAACAGAATGATCGAGATATCTTACAATTTTTCCAACACAACATTCTGTCCTTAATTTTGAAGCAAGTTGGACAAAATATTAGATTTTTTTCTAACCGTGAAGGATCATTGATATCTAGGGGTAAAAAGTCCCTGATTTATTTAGAAAACCGATGATGGTGAAAATAAATAATAAAACTAAACTATTATTCTATTGAAACTTGAAATGAGAAAATTCGAGTTCAAATATTTGTGTTTATATGGCTTTCTACTTTTGTTCATATGAACTAAAATCTTCAGTTTTCAATATTTAGAAGTCATTCATTTCCTATTTGCTTTCAAAAATATTTATTGATAAAATGTTTAGAGCGGTGAACGTTTTTTCCAATTTTAAATAGATCTAACTTTAACTAAATCAAGCAACAAACGAGATAAAAGATATTGTTTTTAAATTATTTTATTAACTCTTTCTTCTCCCTGAAAGAAATTACTTTTCAAAAATATCCAGCAATTAAAACCTTAAAAAATGTCGAATGTTTTTCTAAAGAAAATATTTTGCCATAAAACTCATAAACCTTGGAAAACAGAAAATATTTACCCTTTCTTTAAACATATAAAGCAAATAAAGAGAATAAACCAGCCTCCAAAGGAGTAGATCTTTGCCACAAACTTATATTTTCTCATCCCCATATTTGTGCAACCTGATGGTGTAATTTTTTGATATTTCAACCTTAGATTATTTGACCTAAAAGAATTCGCAGTTTAACATATCTAGGATCTAGGACATTAGGTTGCAAATACACATATAAAGGGATTAGAAAATCAGAGTTTTAATTCCTTTATTTTATTGTTTTAATTTTCATATAAAATAAACCTGACGCTTTTTACTGCAACCTCCCAGAGTGTACCTCCCTTGCCAAACTGCTGTTTAACCTAAGATTTTTATTAATATTGCAACATCCATTATATCCTAAAAGGAATTGTAAATCTAATTTAAAAAGTTATCTAGAAGGTTCCTACGTACGATTTAAACAAAACATTTTTCATAGATTTTACAGTCTGAGCTGGGAACTTTAGAACGCTTAATCCTCTCTTTTTGCTAATCTCGAGATTAAATATTTAGATCATCAAATTTGATTCTAGAAACGCCAGATTTGTTCGTTTTCTTGACTGGAAGGGCCTTCACTTAATTTCTCACCAATTTATTTGTTAATTTATTTGCTTTATTTGTTAAAATTGCGGATTTCTCTCCTGGGATAGAATTTGTTTTCAAGGCTGTCATTGGTCAATACAATTTACGAACTATATTTCTACACTCTCATTGAAGAAAACAATGTACAAATATCCAAAGAGAGAGAAAAAAGAGTGGATTAAGGACTAAAATTAAAAGTTTCTACTTTTCAGTTTAAGTAGTTGGGATTAAAGGTTATCCATTCTAAAGTTCCCAGCTCTGGAGAAACAAGAACCGAAATTAATCAATGTTTACATTGTTCAGTGTACAGTTTACAGTGTGGAGCATACAATGTACACTGTACAGTTTACAGTTTACAGTGTGGAGCATACAATGTACACTGTACAGTTTACAGTTTACAGTGTGCAGCATACTTTGTACACTGTACAGTGTACAGTTTACAGTGTGCAGCATACATTGTACACTGTACAGTGTACAGTTTACAGTGTGCAGCATACATTGTACACTGTACAGTTTACAGTTTACAGTGTGGAGCATACATTGCACACTGTACAGTTTACAGTTTACAGTGTGGAGCATGCATTATACACTGTACAGTTTACAGTTTCCAGTGTGCAGCATACATTGAAAACTGTACAGTGTTACAGTTTTCAGTGTGCAGTATATCTTGTACACTATACAGTGCCCAGTTTACAGTGTGCAGTATACCTTGTACACTGCACAGTGTACAGTTTACCGTGTGCAGTATACATTGTACACTGAACAGTGTACAGTTTACCGTGTGCGATATACATTGTACACTGTACAGTTTACAGTTTACCGTGTGCAGTATACATTCATTGTACACTGTACATTGTACAGATTACAGTGTAGAGTGTACATAGGGAAGTATACAATGTACACTGTACAGTGTAAAAAGTGTATAGTAGTGTACAGTGCATGTACTGCATTGTACCTGCCTTGAGTGTATCTAAAGGATGACCCACAGCTACTCCAGCGCTACCCCCTATACACCCAGCAACAAAATCACATGACGTCATTTCTTCAAATCTTAAGTAAGTTTAAAAAATTTTACTTTGTGTAAAGAAAAAACCCGAACGTAAATTATTGATCAAATTTATATTTTTAAGCCTTTCAACTACTTTACCGACCTTTTAGTTCTTTTCTTAACTTAGATAACTTGGATAACTCAAGGATAAAACACTGTTTAAAGAGTTTTAAAATAATTCATAAACAATTATATTCCAAGAAAAGTTTCTTTAAAGTTTATGAATTTAGTTTTCAACTCTTCCATTTCTCTAATTTCATTTTTGGATAAAATGAAAACTAAAAATTTTTTTGAGATTAATTCCAAAAATTGTTTTGTTGTTTCTGTTGCACTAAAAGCCATATACATTACAAAAATGAGATAAAACGACTAGTTTCTTGATCATAAAACATTCATAGACAAAATATGTGATAAAATCATACTAGAATTATCACGTCTGTGATTGCAGTTTAGATCAAATAATTTCCTAAGCTAAGAGGCTAAGCTAAGCTAAGAGGGTCCTAAAACTTGAATAGGGATGTAAAGCAAAATGAACTCCTACAGTAAAAAGTTCAATGAACCGCAGAATTTGTGCATTGTAAACAGACCCACTGCATTTGTAACATCATCAAATACATGACGTAACTCGTAAGTAATGCTTTAATGTCGTATACATTTCCGCAGTTTTCTGGTTCTCACTATATTAACGTATATCTGGTTCTAAACAGTAAACATTATTGAACTGAAGTTAAGGGGGGGGGG